>NC_041380.1:466979696-467014889 GCF_002162155.2 Triticum dicoccoides | reverse complement strand
CCCTGGCAAGACTCTGAGGATTTTCTGCTGGGTGTGGAATGGATCTGAGATCCAATCCCTTTAAATAGAGGCCTTTCTTATGTGGCCGGGGGGGGGGGTTATGTGCAAAAAATACCCCAACCTCTCGTATTTGCTCGACATGTGGAAGCAGAAGGTGTGGAGGCATAGAAGTCGATGGGTGCGACATTAAATGGAAGGCCGAATACAGCTCTTTAAGTCAGGTACTTTGAAGTGATCGGAGGAGGAACCCGCCTTGCAATGCCGAAGACAATCTGTGCGCCTGACACCTCGTCATTGAAGCCTGGTTCGGGGGCTACTGAGGGAGTCCTGGATTAAGGGGTTCTCGGGCATCCGGCCTATGTGACGTGGGCCGGACTATTGGGCCATGAAGATACAAGATTGAAGACTTCCTCCCGTGTCCGGATAGGACTCTCCTTTGCGTGGAAGGCAAGCTAGGCGACCGGATGTATTATTTCCTTTCTATGTAACCAACTTTGTACAACCCTAGGCCCCTCCGTTGTCTATATAAACTGGAGGGTTTAGTCCGTAGAGGCAATCATAATCTGACAGGCTAGACTTCTAGGGTTTAGCCATTCCGATCTCATGGTAGATCGACTCTTGTAATCCTCATACTCATCAATATCAATCAAGTAGGACGTAGGGTATTGCCTCCATCGAGAGGGCCCGAACCTGGGTAAAACTTCGTGTCCCCTGTCTCCTGTTACCATCAACCTTAGACGCATAGTTCGGGACCCTCTACCCGAGATCCATCGGTTTTGACACCGATACCCACCACTCTACTCAATCCTCTCCCTAAGTCATGTTTAATTGGCATTAACCCGTCCATTTGCAACAGGAATGGCGGAAGGCTATAGTGGGGATCTATAGCCCCGCTCCACAGCCGGAGAACTGTAACCGGGACCTTTACCCCGGATACGAAGAGGATCCGGACATATTTTTAGAGCTTTAGGAGGGAGTATTCTAGCAGGCGAGCTATGATGGCACAGTAGTGCCAATCGTGGCCAACTATCCCGGCCTCCTTCCTGCCTCACATGTAAGTAATCAGGAGACATCTCCTCCAAAAGAGCTTCCTCACTGTACCTCACCCACCGCACTGTCTCGTGCACCAAAGGGGAGGCGCTCGGCGAGACATGCTACACCAGAGGTGTCTCGTAAGAGCGCGACGCCCATGCCGAACAAGTCATCAAAGAGGAAGGCAGACGATAACGTGACGAACCTTCATCGAAGAGGTATGGCTTTATAATATGCCTCATGGCCGCCACATCGAACTGTGACATTATCTACTATGTCTTATCAGGAAAAGCGTTTGCCAGACTATGTCCGGGGATCCTACCGGTCGTGCCTCCACTAGTCAGATTCCAGACCCTGCCCTAAGGATGGGGGCTGACACGGGAGTGACGCCGGATTGTCCTTCTACAGAGGATTCGGATGATATGTCCGTCACGAACTCTAAAGTGGAGAATGCCATGAATCATCTGCGCCGGAGGGCCGCTCTTCGCGACACCGCTTTTACAAAAGAGGCATTTAATGCCTTCAACTCAGCTGATGCATACATCCGAGCTGCTCGGGACGGGCTTACCAGAGCCACAGACCAACATTTGAAAGATATGCGGGTAAGTTCACATTGTACAGCCTTTGTAATCATATACTAGTAGCCCCCGAGACTTGAAGCAGTTGATATAACTGATTTAAGGATCATTGTATAATTAGGCACTTACAGATAAGAACAACCTGTTGTCTCAAGAGCTAGAAATGTGTCGGACCTAGCTAGCTACGGCTACCGCCAAATTGGAGAAATCCAAGGAGGCACCGCCTGGTAATGTTCCCCTCCATCCAGAAAAAATATAATCATATGCTAGTAATATTAATATTGTTGTGTTTCTGCTGACAGGATCAGTAGATCAACTGAAAGAGAAACTAAAAGTCGCCCAGGCGGGTGAATAGGAGGCCAAAAGGCAACAGGCAGCAGGCAAACGTGTGCTGGCATGGGTCAGGGACGACAAGAACAAGTTGTAAGATTTCAACATCCCGATGGGCGAAGAGCTAAAAAATGTACGAGCCCAGCTGGCTGACGCCGTAAAGGAGAATAAGATGCTACGAGGCGGCATATTCAGTATGCTTTCGAACTTACCTTCGTGAAATTCGGTGGAAAAATGAGCTGATAGATTTATGTCCGCAGGTATGCTGACTGGCTGTCCTGAAGAGGAGATATCGGGATATCAAGGCGATCTGCTCCAAGTGCTGTCCCAAGTGCACGAGCGAGCTCGGCAAGCAATGCGGAGCGTTTCCAAGGCTTTGTGGCCATCCGCCTCCCCTCTAGGAAGTATGGAGGAGCATTTGAAGCTATTACAAGGGGCTCGGCGGTGCTTTCGATTATGGAAGATTTCAGCCTGCCAAGAAGGTGTGCGAGAGGCTTGGGCCATGGTATAAACACGGTACGCCAAGCTTAATCCGAATCATATGGTCCGGGTTGGACCTCGGGGGTCAGATGGACAAGAAATTCCCGTTAGTCTGGTATATGACCAAGTAAAGATAGCCACCAAGTTTTCCCAACAGGATTGTAAGCTAGACAGTTTGTTAGATGGTGTAGAGGAAGAAGTTTTTGAGTCCAAGTGACTATGTACTTCATTTGACAAATTTGTCCCTAGCCAGATTATAAAATGATTATCATGGCAGACCTTTTCGCTTCGACCTCTGGATCCAAAGGTGCGGAGTGTTCCGAATACCTGCTCAGTAATATAGACCGGGGTACGCGTGGAAACCGGGCGTAGGGGTCATAGTTGCTTGAACAGACAAGTTGTATCTGGCTAGCTATGTTATATTACATGTCGATTGTAAGAAACATCTTCCAGGGAGAATAGTTCCGTTAAGGTTTCCTTTCTCTGGGCGGATATGCATTAATATGCATGTCTGAACTGTGATTGAAAAGTCGCAGTATACATAACATCTGGGGGTTCATAGTGTGATGAAGGTAAGACGTCTTTAGTTCGCCGACCGAATATTCCCTTAAGAACGCTAGCTTTCAGCTTCACCCAGTCTGAGGTACAAGTCCGGATGACCCGGCTGTAACAATCGCAGAGGTGCTCCCTTTATGCCCTAGCCGAACAGACGGGAACATAGGGCATAAGCATAGGAGCCAAGCAACCCAGCTTGGCAAAAACTTAAGACATAACGATGCATATAATGGCGAAGAAAAGGTTCATATGCGGATAAGGACACATATGTGTTGAACTTGGTGCTTGGAAAATAATAATAAGCTTATGTAAAAGAAGCCCCCAGGTATTTTGAGTGTATACATGTAAGGATGCGCACAACATGGGTGTAAGGTTTGGCCGCACAAGAGCTAAAGAGCTAGAGAAAACTTAAAGAGGGTAAAAATGGAAACAAATGGAGAAGAAGACGAACAAAGAGTACAGAACTAAGCATAGAATCTTCGGAGCCTTGCGGCATTCCACGGGTTCATCTCTAGGTGATTGTTAGATGCATCACGTATGCAGTATGCTCCTCCGGTGAGAACCTCATCTACGATGAAGGGACCCTCCCACTTTGGCTTGAGTTTGTCCTTTTTCTTTTCTGGCAAGCGTAGAACGACTTCACCAACATTATAAGTCTTGGCCCGCACTTCTCTGCTTTGGTATCCGCGAGCCTGTTGTTGATAGAATGCAGAATGGGCTTTTGCAACGTCACGCTCCTCCTCTAGGGCATCTAGACTGTCCTGCCGATCGAGCTCAGCCTCTCTCTCTCTCTCTCTCTTCGTACATGCACACTCAAGGTGAGTCATGAATGATGTCGTAGGGCAAAATGGCCTCTGTGCCGTACACCATAAAGAATGGTGTGTATCTGGTAGTGCGATTGGGCATGGTCCGCAGCCCCAGAGTACGGAGTCAAGCTCCTCAACCACGTGCTTGTCTGATTCCTTCAAAGACCGCACTAGTGTAGGCTTGATGCCGCTCATGATAAGACCATTAGCTCGTTCGACTTGAC
Source organism: Triticum dicoccoides (assembly GCF_002162155.2). NCBI lineage: Eukaryota > Viridiplantae > Streptophyta > Magnoliopsida > Poales > Poaceae > Triticum > Triticum dicoccoides. The sequence continues at coordinate 467,010,884 of NC_041380.1, read as the reverse complement.
CGTTTGTTTGTGGGTGATAGACGGAGGTGTAATCGAGCTTAATGCCCAGGTTAGCACACCAGGTTTTCACTTCATCGGCTGTAAAATTGGATCCATTATTGGTGATGATGCCGTGTGGGACACCATAACAGTGCACGACACTGGATATAAAGTCTATCGCTGGTCCAGATTCGGCCGTTTTAACTGGCTTGGCCTCGATCCACTTGGTGAACTTATCTACCATGACCAGTAGATATTTTTTTCTTATGGCCTCCTCCTTTAAGGGGTCTGACCATATCAAGCTCCCAGACCGCGAAAGGCCAAGTAATGGGGATTGTTTGTAGAGCGGTAGGCGGCATAGGGCATTTATTGGCGAAAAGCTGGCATCCGACATAGCATTGGACAAGGTCCTGTGCATCTGCTTGGGCCGTCGACCAAAAGAAACATGTGTGGAAGGCTTTACTTACAAGGGCCCAAGCCGTGGCATGGTGACCGCCGTGACCAGCATGGATTTCAGCCAGGACTTGTCGTCCCTCTTCTTCAGAGATACATCTTTGAAGGACTTGTTGGGGAACGTAGTAATTTCAAACAAATTCCTACGCACACACAAGATCATGGTGATGCATACCAACGAGAGGGGTGTCGTCCACGCACCCTCATAGACCATAAGCGGAAGTGTTATGACAACGCGGTAGATGTAGTCGTACGTCTTCACGATCGACCGATCCTAGTACCGAACGTACAACAACTCCGCGATCTGCACACGTTCAGCTTGGTGACGTCCCACGAACTCATGATCTAGTAGAGCTTCGAGGGAGAGTTCTGTTAGCACAATGGCGTGATGGTGGTGTTGATGAATCTACTGACGCAGGGCTTCGCCTAAGCACCGCTACGATATGACCGAGGTGGATTATGGTGGAGGGGGGCACCGCACACGGCTAAAATATCAATGATCAACTTGTGTGTCATGGGGTGCCCCCCAGCCCTCGTATATAAAGGAGCAAGGGGGGGCCGGCCGGCCCTAGGAGGGCGCGCCAAGAAGAGGAGTCCTCCTCCTAGTGGGAGTAGGACTCCCCTTTCCTAGTCCCACTAGGAGGGCGAAGGAAGGAGTGGGAGAGGGGAAAGGCAAGGGAGGCGCCGCCCCCCTTCCTTGTCCTATTCGGACTCAAGGGGAGGGGCCGCGCGGACTGCCCTGGCTGGGCCCTCTCTCTCACCACTAGGGCCCATTAAGGCACATTAGTCCCCGGGGGGTTCCGGTAACCCCTCCGGCACTCAGGTTTTCTCCGAGATCACCTGAAACCCTTCCGGTGTCCGAATGTAGCCATCCAATATATCAATCTTTATGTCTCAACCATTTCGAGACTCCTCGTCATGTCTGTGATCACATCTGAGACTCTGAACTACCTTCGGTACATCAAAACAAATAAACTCATAATACCGATTGTCATCGAACGTTAAGCGTGCGGACCCAATGGGTTCGAGAACTATGTAGACATGACCGAGACTCATATCCGGTCAATAACCAATAGAGGAACCTAGATGCTCATATTGGTTCCTACATATTCTACGAAAATCTTTATCGATCAAACCGCATAACAACATACATTTGTTCCCTTTGTCATCGGTATGTTACTTGCCCGAGATTCAATCGTCGGTATCTCAATACCTAGTTCAATCTCGTTACCGGCAAGTCTCTTTACTCTTTCCATAATACATCATCCCGCAACTAACTCATTAGTTGCAATGCTTGCGAGGCTTATAGTGATGTGCATTACCGAGAGGGCCCAGAGATACCTCTCCGACAATCGGAGTGACAAATCCTAATCTTGATCTATGCCAACTCAACAAGTACCATCAGAGACACCTGTAGAGCACCTTTATAATCACCCAGTTACGTTGTGACGTTTGGTAGCACACAAAGTGTTCCTCCGGTATTCCGGAGTTGCATGATCTCATAGTCATAGGAACATGTATAGTTATGGAGAAAGCAATAGCAACAAACTAAACGATCATCGTGCTAAGCTAACGGATGGGTCAAGTCTATCACATCATTCTCTAATGATGTGATCCCGTTAATCAAATGACAACTAATGTCTATGGCTAGGAAACTTAACCATCTTTGATTCAACGAGCTAGTCTTGTAGAGGCATACTAGTGACACTATGTTTGTCTATGTATTCACACATGTACTAAGTTTCCGGTTAATATAATTCTAGCATGAATAATAAACATTTATCATGATATAAGGAAATATAAATAACAACTTTATTATTTCCTCTAGGGCACATTTCCTTCAGTCTCCCACTTGCACTAGGGTCAATAATCTAGTTCACATCGTCATGTGATTTGGCATCAATAGTTCACATCTTTATGTGATTAGTTCACATCTCCATGTGACTAATACCCAAAGGGTTTACTAGAGTCAATAATCTAGTTCACATCGCTATGTGATTAACACCCAAAGAGTGATCATGTTTTGCTTGTGAGAGAAATTTAGTCAACGGGTCTGCCACATTCAGATTCGTATGTATTTTGCAAATTTTCTATGTCTACAATGCTTTGCATGGAGCTACTCTAGATAATTGCTCCCACTTTTTATATGTATCTAGATCGAGACTTAGAGTCATCCATATTGGTGTCAATGCTTGCATCGATGTAAATCTTTACGACGAACTCTTTGTTACCTCCATAACCGAGAAACATTTCCTTATTCCACCGAGGATATTTTTGACCGCTGTCCGGTGATCCACTCCTGGATCACTATTCTACCTCTTGCCAAACTTATGGTGAGGTACACAATAGGTCTGGTACACGACATAACATACTTTATAGAACCTATGACTGAGGCATAGGGAATGATTTTTCATTCTCTTTCTATTTTCTGCTGTGGTCGGGTTTTGAGTCTTTACTCAAGTTCACACCTTGCAACACAGGAAAGAACTCCTTCTTTGACTTTTCCATTTTGAACTACTTCAAAATCTTGTCAAGGTATGTACTCATTGAAAATATATCAGGCGTCTTGATCTATCTCTATAGATCTTGATGCTCAATATGTAACTAGCTTCATCGAGGTTGTTCTTTGAAAAACTTTTTCAAACACTCCTTTATGCTTTCCAGGAAATTCTACATTATTTTCGATCAACAATATGTCATTCACATATACTTATCAGAAATGCTGTAGTGCTCCCACTCACTTTCTTGTAAATACAGGCTTCACCGCAAGTTTGTATAAAACCATACACTTTGATCACTTTATCAAAGGATATATTCCAACTCCGAGATGCTTGCACCAGTCCATAGATGGATCACTGGAGCTTGCACACTTTGGTAGCACCTTTAGGATTGACAAAACCTTCTTGTTACATCATATACAACTCTTCTTTAAGAAATCCATTAAGGAATGCAGTTTTGACATCCATTTGCCAGATTTCATAAAATGTGGCAATTGCTAACATGATTCGGACAGACTTAAGCATTGCTACGAGTGAGAAAATCTCATCGTAGTCAACATCTTGAACTTGTCGAAAACCTTTTGCGACAATTCGAGCTTTGTAGATAGTAACACTACTATCAGTGTCTGTCTTCCTCTTGAAAATCCATTTATTCTTAATGGCTCACCGATCATTGGGCAAGTCAATCAAAGTCCATACTTTGTTCTTTATACATGGATCCTATCTCATATTTCATGGTCCTAAGCCATTTCGCGCAATCTGGGCTCATCATTGCTTCCTCATAGTTCGTAGGTTCGTCACGGTCTAGTAACATGAATTCCAAAAAGGATTACCGTACCACTCTAGTGCGGACCATACTCTGGTTGTCCTACGAGGTTCGGTAGTAACTTGATCTGAAGTTTCATGATCATCATCATTAGCTTCCTTACTAATTGGTGTAGAAAACACTAGAACTGATTTCTGTGATGAACTACTTCCCAATTCGGGAGAAGGTACAATTACCTCATCAAATTCTACATTCCTCCCACTCAGTTCTTTCGAGAGAAACTTCTTCTCTAGAAAGGATCCACTCTTAGCAACAAAGATCTTGCCTTTCAGATCTGTGATAGAAGGTGTACCCAACAGTTTCTTTTGGGTATCCTACGAAGATGCACTTTTCCGATTTGGGTTTGAGCTTATGAGGCTGAAACTTTTTCACATAAGCATCAGAACCCCAAATTTTAAGAAACGACACTTAGGTTTCTAGCCAAACCATAGTTCATACGGTGTCGTTTCAACGGATTAGACAGTGCCCTATTTAATGTGAATGTAGTTGTCTCTAATGCATAACCCCAAAACAATAGTGGTAAATCGGCAAGAGACATCACAGATTTTACTATATCCAATAAAGTATGGTTATGACGTTCGGGCACACCATCATGCTGTGGTGTTCCAGGTGGCATGAATTTGTGAAACTATTCCACATTGTTTTAGTTGAAGACAAAACTCGTAAATCAAATTTTCGTCTCTGCGATCAGATTGTAGAAACTTTATTTTTCTTGTTACAATGATTTTCCACTTCACTCTGAAATTCTTTGAACTTTTCAAATGTTTCAGACTTATGTTTGATCAAGTAGATATACCCATATCTGCTCAAATCATCTGTGAAGGTTAGAAAATAATGATACCCGCCGCAAGCCTCAACACTCATCGGACCGCATACATCAGTATGTATTATTTCCAATAAGTGAGTTGCTCGCTCCATTGTTCCGGAGAACGAAGTCTTAGTCATCTTGCCCATGAGGCATGGTTCTCAAGCATCAAGTGATTCATAATCAAGTGATTCCAAAAGCCCATCAGCATGGACTTTCTTCATGCGCTTTACACCAATATGACCTAAACGGCAGTGCCACATATAAGTTGCACTATCATTATTAACTTTGCATATTTTGGCTTCAATATTATGAATATGTGTATCACTACGATCGAGATTCAATAAACCATTTATATTGAGTGTATGACCGTAGAAGGTTTTATTCATGTAAATGGAACAACAATTATTCTTTGACTTGAATGAATAACCGTATTGCAATAAACATGATCCAAGCATATTCATGCTCAACACAAACACCAAATAACATTTATTTTAGGTTCAACACTAATCCCGAAGGTAAAGGGAGTCTGCGATGGTGATCTTATCAACCTTGGAATCACTTCCAACACACATCATCACCTCGCCCTTAACTAGTCTGTGTTTATTTTGCAACTCCTGTTTCGAGTTACTACTCTTAGCAACTGAACCAGTATCAAATACCGAGGGGTTGCTATAAACACTAGTAAAGTACACATCAATAACATGTATATCTAATATACCTTTGTTCAGTGTGCCATCCTTCTTATCCGCCAAGTATCTAGGGCAATTCCACTTCCAGCGACCATTTCCTTTGCAGTAGAAGCACTTAGTTTCAGGCTTCGGTCTAGCTTTGGGTTTCTTCATGGGAGTGGCAACTGCTTGCCATTCTTCTTGAAGCTCCCTTTCTTTCCCTTGCCTTGAAACTAGTGGTCTCGTCAACCATCAACACTTGATGCTTTTCTTGATTTCTACCTTCGCTGATTTTAGCATCGCGAAGAGCCTGAGAATTACTTTCATCATCCCCTGCATATTATAGTTCATCACGAAGTTCCAGTAACTTGGTGATAGTGACTAGAGAACTCTGTCAATCGCTATTTTATCTGGAAGATTAACTCCCACTTGATTCAAGTGATTGTAGTACCCAGACAATCTGAGCACATGCTCACTGGTTTAGATATTCTCCTCCATCTTGTAGGCAAAGTACTGTTAGAGGTCTCATACCTCTCGACATGGGCATGAGCATGAATTACCAATTTCAACTCTTAGAACATCTTATATGTTCCATGGCGTTCAAATCATTTTTGAAGTCCCGGTTCTAAGCCGTAAAGCATGGTGCACTAAACTATCAAGTAGTCATCATACCGAGCTTTAACAAACGTTCATAACGTCTGCATCTGCTCCTGCAATAGGTCCTTCACCTAGCGGTGCATCAAGGACATAATTCTTCTGTGCAGCAATGAGGATAATCCTCAGATCACGGACCCAGTCTGCATCATTGCTACTATCATTTTTCAACATAGTTTTTCTCTATGAACATATCAAATATAAATGGGGAGCTACATCGCGAGCTATTGATCTACAACATAGTTATGCAAATACTATCAGGACTAAGTACATGATAAATTAAAGTTCAATTAATCATATTACTTAAGAACTCCCACTTAGATAGACATCCCTCTAGTCATCTAAATGATCACGTGATCCAAATCAACTAAACCATGTCCGATCATCACATGAGATGGAGTAGTTTTCAATGGTGAACATCACTATGTTGATCATATCTACTATATGATTCACGCTTGACCCTTCGGTCTCCAGTGTACCGAGGCCATATCTGCATATGCTAGGCTCGTAAAGTTTAACCCGAGTATTCCGCGTGTGCAAAACTAGCTTGCACCCATTGTATGTGAACGTAGATCTTACCACACCAAATCATCACGTGGTGTCTCGGCACGACGAACTGTCGCAATAGTGCATACTCAGGGAGAACACTTATACCTTGAAATTTAGTGAGAGATCATCTTATAATGCTACCGGCGATCTAAGCAAAATAAGATACATAAAGGATAAACATCACATGCAATCAAAATATGTGACATGATATGGCCATCATCATCTTGTGCCTTTGATCTCCATCTCCAAAGCACCGTCATGATCACCATCGTCACCGGCATGACACCATGATCTCCATTATCTTGATCTTTATCAACGTGTCGTCACATGGTTGTCTCGCCAACTATTGCTTTTGCAACTATTGCTATCGCATAGCGATAAAGTAAAGCAATAATATGGCGCTTGCATCTTATGCAATAAAGAGACAACCATAAGTGTCGTGGTTTTGTCACGGCAGTTGTCCTAGAGAAAGGACTTAGTCATGGAGCCATCGCTACGGGTTAGCTTGAAGGGGTTAAAGCGGACACAAGGACGCAAGAGAGTTTATAGTAGTTCGGCCCCTTCAATGAAGGTAAAAGCCTACGTCTAGTTGTGATGGAATTGATGGGTGTTTCAATGACTAGGGAGCAAATAAGCTTCGCCTATGTCTCGAGTTGTTCTCTCTCCTACAACCGCCGCCGGGTTGTCCCCTTATATACATGGGGACGCCCGTCAGTTCACAGAGTCCCGATACCGGCTCATAGATGCGTCTGGTTCGGTCTCCACTATTCCTAACCTATAACACAAGTTACATACCGATTATGGGCCTTTAGCCCTCATCTGCCCTCATGGGCTTTTATCAGACTCAACTACTGATGAAGTTAACCCGGCTTGTCCTGGACGGTTTACGCCCAGTAGTAATATCCCCAACATTAGGCCCCAAATTGATTTGAACAGGTTCATGTCAATCCTTAGCAAAAATCTTCATCTTCAACATCTTCTTGTATTTTGTTGAACCGCCGTGATGTCATCTTCTCTGCTCGCGGTAGACCGGTGTGACGTCACTAGTTATAAAGAACCTTATCCTGTTAACAAGCCTGCGACAATTAAGGCCGCAGCTTTGTTTCCAACCTCGCGGCTCCTTGATTCTCGCGCCTCACATATCCCTTTCTTTATAAATAGGACCGAAGGGTCATTTCCTTTATCTTTCTCTCCGACCCCTTCTGCTTCATCTTCCTCGCGTCACCCAGCTTCGGAGCTCCGCCGCCACCGTCGACCTATGCATCAACCTTGGCCGCTGCATCAACCTGAGCACACCAGAGCATCGCGGCGACCTTCCGCTTCTTCCTCAGCTCCGATAAATCTTCTTTCCTTTCCCCCGCAGATCTGTTCTAGGGTTTCCTCGTTCGTCGAAGTTCATCAAGACTCTGGCGTTGTTCTTCCTTTGTTTCTTCTTTAGCCCATGAATAAAACTTCAAACCTGATGTATTCTCCGTAATGGCTTATCTCCTATTACCAAAGCAAACCTTTATGCGCATAAAACACTGATCTGGTCCCTTGTGAATTGCTTTGAGATCAACCTTTTAGGTCTAAATCCTTTTATTTTCCTGTCTTACGGTAGATCCAAAATTTCACTGCGACCTTATGAAATCTGTTTTTACCTTCCTTAGTCATTCTTGCCTTAGATCTGTATCCTCTTTACCACATAGGCGGTTCACCTTTGAAAAAAACAATCTATCATATATCATTAGTCCCCTTGTTGAACCGCCGGGATGCTGTTGCTTCATAAACTCTGGTTTAGATAGATCTGCTTCCGATTTAACATTGCACATATCAATGTACTTTGTAGATTTCATCATGGCCAAGCAAGTGTATGAGTGCAATTGGGTCCCTTCTTGCGTCATAGAGGATCAACTGGACGATTTAGTCCTGATTGGCGCCTTAGGCAGCAAAGACACCGTCCATTGGAGGGCTCCTGGCAAAGAATGCCCCCCACACCTCGAGAAGGAGAGGTTGTTGTTTTCGTAGACCACTTAGCCCGAGGTTTTAAACCGCCCGGTTCTAAATTCTATCGGGATGTTCTAGCTGATTTCCAACTCCATCCGCAAGACACTGGCCCCAACTCTGTTACAAATATGTGCCACTTCCAAGTGCTATGTGAGGTGTTCTTTCAAGAGGAGCCCACAGTGGAATTATTCAGAGATCTTTTCCATCTAAACCGCCGTACTGAGTTTACTGATGGCTCTAATACGGAGTTGGGTGGCATGGCTATTCAAAAAAGGAAAGAGCTCACCTACCCTCATGCCAAGCTGCACAGTCACCCCAAGGAGTGGAATCAGACATGGTTCTACTGCAAAGACACCTCCCCTACTGGTGAGAATCCCTTGCCTGGCTTTCGTCCGGAGCGGCTCAGCAATACCCATCCTTTTCCTCAATGATTGACTGCCCAGGAGAGAAGCAAATATGCTCCTTAGCTGTCAAAGCTCGGGGCCTTTATGGCCAACGGTTTAACAGGGGTTGACCTTGCTCGCTGTTGGATATCATGGAGCATACTGCCCCTTAGTCAGCGCTCCAGTTTGATGTGCGAATATACTGATAGTGTGGATGACCCATTGCGACATTCAAGACTCCAGCTTTCCGGTGAAGAAATCACAGAGGCTGTGCATAAGATACTGAATGAACCGGAGCACATCTGCGCTAGAACCGGCCTGCTTCCCTTCTGTGCCACCAACAAACCGCCAGTTGTAAGACTTTGATTTTTCTCTTTGCTGAATCTATTATTGATATGTCTGGTCATTGTTTTTAATATCAGTGTCTGCATAACCAGGGCGATGATCCATTTTGGAGCAAAAAGCTGCCGTAGGAGAAACCAGAGAAAATAGATAAACCGGAAAGAACAACCCGGCAAAAAACTAAAGCTGTGAAGAAGACTGCCCACCGGAAAAGAACCACTGCATCTTCTAATCCGGTCCTTGATGACGAGGTGGATAATCTGGACTTTGAGGTAGAGCTTGACTCACTTGGTTTATTTTTCATGCATCTTATTGATGATGATATTTGTCAGGATGATGCTGAAGCCAGCCATGCGGATGTTGCAGAGGTAATTATTCTCTCTTCCGATTCAGAAACTTTGCCTTCACAAAAAATCCGTCAGGCAAACCGGAAAGTTAAAATTTCTCATCCTCTTGCTTATTTGGATCCTAAACTTCTTATGAAGATTCAACAACACGAAGCTCGCAGCACCACCCGGCACAGCGGCCAGGTAGTTACCTCCGCCGGTTTACCGAACAGCCCGGTTCGGAAACGTCATTCCGAGGTCTCTAATTCGCTTGTTAGTGCTTGTCCTAAAGCAGGCTGCTTTCGTCAACCTCTTAATCCGTCTGACTCTGATTATCAGGTTATTTCCCACTCATCTTCTGGCGAGTCGTCGGCTACTCAGCTCCCACCGCTCAAAACGGTGCTTAGGTAAGCTATATTTATTGTGATGTTTGTAGTATATTGCCTTAGAACATATGCTGTATTTAATTTTGTTATTCTTCTCAGGGCCAAACCCAGGCCGAGCAAGAAGGCCCGCCTGGATAAAGCGGCCGAAGAAGATGTCATTCTTGAACCAGGCACCACACCCAATCTTGAGGCGGCTATTCCTGAAGATATTCCCAATGATCCACCACAGCCAGATGATGACCTTACTGCTGAGGAAATACCTACTGATACCTCAGGTCCTATCCATCAGCCCACAGGTTCCCTCCGGGTTGAAAGCTCCACCGGTCCCGCAAAACCTACTGACAAGCCCACAGCTCCAGTGCAAACCGGCGGTACCGATGATGATGAAATTGTCATTACTGGCACTGGCCATATTGAGCCAAGCAATCCTGTCGCTTTATCCAAACATTCTGCCAAGGAAGAATTAGCTGCTTTTGGCAAAGTCAAGTGGAATGCTGACCTGACGGCTTACGCTGCTCTGAACACCAAAGATATCCATTCCGGCTATCTGAACCGGCTGTATACCAGCCGTGACTATGAAGCCGGTCTGGTTAACATGATGAAGGATAAATATGAGGTAACTTCCATATGCTCCTTCCTGCTTGCATGCTTTCATTCTTGCTGACTCTCCTAGCCCCTAAGGGCCGATTTGAAATATTCTTTCAAACCGGGACTTAATAGTATGAATCTTGATGCTTTGAAATTTGCTGATGTAGTCCCCAAGGGCCGGTTCAACTTAGCGTAGTTAAACCGGTACTTTAAGTAATTGAAACTGCCGCATCAGAATACATATGATCAAATAGCCATTAGCCCCCAAGTGCCAAGTTGAATACTTGTATTGAGCTTGGGACTTTGTAAACAATTAAAAGATGAAGATCGAATATGCATTAGCCCCCAAGTGCCAAGTTGAATACTTGTATTGAGCTTGGGACTTTGTAAACAATTGAAAGATGATGATCGAATATGCATTAGCCCCCAAGTGCTAAGCGCATAACTTGTTATGTGGTTGGTACTTGAATCCTTCGACCGATTTGTTGAAACATATATCTGTATGCCTGCAGGCGGAGCTAAAGGCGAAAGAAAGCCAAGTCATCGATCTGCGAGAAAACCTGAAAACCCAACAGGCTGAAACCTCCAAGGCAAAAGAGGAATTGGCCAGTGCCTTAAGCGCCATGGAACAACTTAAGGAGAACTTCAAGAAGAAACGGGCGGATTGGGCCACTAAAAAGTCCGCTTTGATCAAACGAGCAGAGGATGCCGAGGCTGCACTGAAACCAGTGATGGATGAACTGACCAGCATAAAGCGGCACGTTCATGCCATGACCACTGCTATCTTTGGTAAGCCAGCTTGCCTTCTGAATTGGTTCTGCCTTCTTACAGAGTCACCGGTTTATTAACCTTTTATGGTATTTCAGGGACACGCATTGGTCACTTGGGGTCAGATGTGCGGAAGAAATTGAAAGCCGCCTATACCTTGGTTGAACAATTGTATACTGGTGCCCAGCGGATCATCTGTACCGCGTCTCATAACAAACCGACGCCCACTTTGATTCAAGATACTTTGATGAAACTGTCAGTGCTTCCTGCCCGGGTTGAAGAGCTGAAGAAATCTGCTGCTTGAACCGGCGCAATCAACGCTTTAGTCCGGGCAAAAGCCTGGGTGCCGGATTTTGATCCTATTGAGGCGGCTCAGGGTTATCCCAGTTTGAAGGAAGACGGGTCAGAATTTGGTGCAGCGGATCTGCGAGCCATAAACCGGGAGGTACGTCCGCTAGCTTGTCAACTGGCTGAGGAAGCAGATTTGTCTCATTATCAAGCCCAATATGACAGCCAGAACAAGCGAATAGCTGCACCAATCCATGAATCGGAAAACCTGATCCCTCCAATCCGTAAGCATACTTACGCTCCTGATATTGACCCGTCTTCGCTAATCCATGATGAAGTTGTTTTTCAAGAATTGATGGGAATTGACTGGACAACTGTGGATTTCCAGCCACTGGGTAGAGAAACGGAAGCTGAAGCGGTGCAGGATGACCCACAACCATCAGGCTAGGCTGGTGGCCAAGCTTAAACCGGAAGCCGGTTTTAAAACTATCTCTCCTTTGTGAAAAACAATTATGTTATTATGGGCACCATGCTGCCTTGTAATAGGCTAGCTGATACCCTTGATGTTGATATGCCTTTGCGCATAACTTGTTCTTCCTGTGGTAATGAACTTTCCAAAATGCTTTCTGCCACCATTGAGTGTGAAGTTGGCTTGGCCAACCTTGAAGCGGAGCTTTTGCAAACCCACACTGTTGGAGGCAATAACAACTCCTGTATATGTATATGACACTGGTTACCATGTAAACCGTGCCGGGTTATAATGAACACTGTGTTACTCCACAAGAGGATGTTAACAACAAGGATCAAACCGGACAAATAGTCTCCGGATTGACGTGAACTGTGTTCCGTCAATTGATTGGTTAAAAAACTTTGTCGGTTTAAAGAACACAATAAAAAGCAAAAACCCCCCTTCAAAGAAAAGTATGAAGCAAAAGCAATGACAAAAACGTTTGCCAAAAAAGATTTATTTAATCTGATCAAATGGCGTAACCATGGCCAAACACGACCAAGCTCCCGTTAGGTGTAACTATGGTTAGAGTTAGCCAGGTCCCCAAGTGATTCTTGTGGCATTTATGCCGACCAAATGGCGTGGTCATGGTTCGGGTTCGACCAAGCCCCCAAGTGATTTTGTGGCCTTAGGCCGATCAAGAGGCATGACTGGTTCAGATATGACCAAGTCCCCAAGTGATCTGGTGGCTTTCGCCTATCAAGAGGCATGGTATTGGTTCGGACACGACCAATCCTCCAAGTGATATAACATGATGCTTTTAGCAAAGCGAACTCAAGGGGTAAACCGGAGGCCGTTTTAGAGCAACTCCGTGTAACCTCACATGATGTAAAAGAACAGATACCCCGCTTTACCCGAGGTTCTGGTTTATTATACTTAATCATAATATATACATTGTATGTACATAAGTTTAGCCAATGGCTCATGTATAGTAAGGCCGAAGATGAGCTATATTCCACGGCCTGTTAGTCTCTTCCTCTGATGTACGTGAGTCCTTATGCTCTCGAATATCGATCAGATAGTACGACCCGTTGTGCAGATTCTTGCTGACCACGAAAGGCCCCTCCGAAGGTGGGGATAGCTTATGCATATCAGTCTGATCTTGGATGAGCTGAAGCACCAAATCTCCTTCCTGGAAGGCTCTGGTTCTGACTCGGCAACTGTGATAACGACGAAGATCCTGCTGGTAAATCACCGACCGGGCGGCTGCGATGTCACGCTCTTCATCCAACCGGTCCAAAGCATCTTGCCGTGCTGTCTCGTTGTCCACTTCAACATAAGCCGTGACACGAGGTGAGTCATGACGGATATCGCTAGGGAGAACCGCCTCCGCTCCATAAACCATGAAGAACGGTGTGTATCCTGTTGATCTGTTGGGTGTTGTATTGATGCTCCATAACACAGATGGTAATTCTTCTACCCAACAACCCGGCATTCTTTGCAAAGGAACCATGAGCCGGGGCTTGATGCCTCTCAAGATCTCTTGATTAGCTCTTTCTACTTGACCATTGGACTGTGGATGTGCCACTGATGAAACGTCGAGCCGGATGTGCTCCCTTTCACAGAACTCCTTCATAGCACCTTTGGATAAATTAGTACCATTATCTGTGATAATACTGTGTGGAAAGCTAAACCGGAAAATCACCTTTTTGATGAACTGAACCGTCGTGGCCGCATCACACTTGCTAACAGGTTCTGCCTCCACCCACTTTGTAAACTTGTCCACCGCCACCAGGAGGTGGGTCTTCTTATCTTTGGACCTTCTGAAAGGCCCAACCATATCCAGCCCCCAAGTCACAAACGGCCAAGTAATTGGAATCATCCTCAATTCTTGAGCCGGTACATGAGCACGTCTTGAAAACCTTTGGCAACCATCACATCGTTTGACCAGATCATTCGCATCAGCATGAGCAGTTAACCAATAGAAACCATGGCGAAACACTTTAGCCACCAGAGACTTTGAACCGGCATGGTGACCACAATCTCCTTCGTGGATCTCCCGCAAAATTTCACGGCCTTCTTCAGGAGACACGCAACATTGAAAAGCTCCTGATACACTGCAATGATGTAACTCACCGTTGATGACAGCCATGGACTTGGATCGCCGGATTATCTGCCGGGCCAGAATCTCATCTTTTGGCAACTCGCCCCGGTTCTTGTACGCCAGATAAGGAAACGTCCAATCCGGAATAACATGAAGAACTGCCACCAATTGAGCCTCCGGATCAGGAATGGCCAAATCCTCTTCACCAGGGATCTTCACCGATGGGTTGTGCAGCACATCCAGAAAAACATTGGGTGGGACCAGTTTGTGCTGAGAGCCCAGCCGACTTAAAGCGTCCGCCGCTTCATTTTTCCGCCGGTCCACGTGGTCCACCTGATAGCCTCTGAAATAACCTGCAACAATATCCACCTCACGACGATATGCTGCCATGAGTGGGTCCTTGGAGTCCCAAGTGCCAGACACTTGCTGAGCCACAAGGTCCGAATCACCGAAGCACTTAACTCGACTTAGATTCATCTCCTTAGCTATCCGAAGACCATGGAGCAAGGCTTCATACTCAGCTGCATTGTTAGTAGAAGGGAACATTAAACGGAGAACATAACAAAACTTATCACCTCGTGGGGAAGTTAATACGACTCCAGCCCCCGAGCCTTCCAACTGCCTGGATCTGTCAAAATGGATGGTCCAATACGTATGATCCGTCTTTTCTTCAGGTGCTTGCATTTCCGTCCAATCATTGATGAAATCAACAAGTGCTTGAGACTTAATCGCTGTCCGAGGCACATATTTCAAACCGTACGGCCCCAGCTCTATAGCTCACTTTGCAATCTGGCCAGTTGCTTCCCGGTTCTGGATGATATCTCCCAAAGGAGCAGAACTGACCACCGTAATTGGGTGCCCTTGGAAGTATTGCTTAAGCTTCCGGCTTGCCATAAAAACTCCGTACACCAGCTTCTGCCAATGCGAATACCTTTGCTTGGACTCACTGATATAATAGACCGGACGTTGAACCGGATGCTCCTTACCTGCCTCCTTTCGTTCCACCACAATAGCCACGCTGATCGCACGAGCATTAGCAGCAACATATAGCAGTAACGGCTCCTCGTCAATGGGAGCGGCGAGCACAGGCGGATTGGCCAATTGCCGCTTTAAGTCCTCAAATGCTTCATCAGCAGCAGAACTCCAGACGAACTGATTCGTCTTCTTCAACATCTGATACAAAGGGATCGCCTTCTCATCCAGGCGGCTGATAAACCGGCTTAACGCGGCAATCTGGCCTGCCAGGCGTTGAACATCACTGATACACTTCAGTTTAGCCAGGGAGGTGATGGCTGTGATCTTCTCCGGATTAGCCTCAATTCCCCTGTTGGACACCCGAAAACCCAATAACTTGCCTGCCGGTACACCAAAGACACACTTGTCCGGATTAAGCATCATCTTGTACGTCCTTAGGTTATCAAAGGTTTCCTTCAAATCATCAACCAGAGTCTCCTTCTCCCTGGATTTAACCACGATATCATCCATGTAAGCATGTACATTACGGCCAATCTGCTCGTGAAGACAATTTTGTACACACCGTTGATAAGTTGCCTGGGCACTTTTGAGCCCAAAGGGCATAGACACATAGCAGAAGGCTCCAAAGGGAGTTATGAATGCCGTCTTCTCCTGGTCCTTAACTGCCATTTTGATCTGATGATAGCCAGAATATGCATCCAAAAAACTTAAACGCTCACAACCTGCCGTAGCATCAATGATTTGATCAATACGGGGGAGGGCAAAAGGATCTGCTGGACAAGCTTTATTAAGATCTGTGTAATCCACACACATACGCCAGGTGCCATTTTTCTTAAGGACTAGCACCGGATTGGCAAGCCACTCAGGGTGAAAAACTTCAACAATAAAACCAGCTGCTAAGAGCCTGGCTACCTCTTCCCCAATCTCCTTGCGTCTTTCTTTGTTAAACCGGCGGAGGAACTGTTTCACCGGTTTGTATTTAGGATCCACATTAAGTGTGTGCTCAGCAAGTTGCCTCGGTACACCTAGCATGTCAGAGGGCTTCCATGCAAAAATGTCCCAATTCTCACGGATGAACTCAATGAGCGTGCTTTCCTATTTCGGATCCAAGTTGGCACTAATGCTGAACTGCTTGGACGAATCGCCAGGCACGAAGTCAACAAGCTTAGTTTCTGCTGCCGATTTGAACTTCAGGGCCGGATCATGCTCCGTAGTTGGCTTCTTCAACGGAGTCATGTCCGCCGGATCAACATTGTCTTTATAGTACTTCAACTCCTCGGTGGCACAAACCGACTCTGCATAAGCCGCATCTCCTTCCTCGCATTCCAAAGCGATTTTGCGGCTTCCGTGAACCATTATTGTCCCCTTGTGACCCGGCATCTTGAGCTGCAAATACACATAACAGGGCCGAGCCATAAACTTGGCGTATGCCGGATGCCCGAACAGGGCATGATATGGACTTTGGATTTTCACCACTTCAAACGTTAATGTCTCCGATCTGGAATCATGATCATCCCCAAAGGCCACTTCAAGAGCTATCTTACCAACGGGATATGCTGATCTGCCAGGCACTACACCGTGGAATACTGTATTGGACGGTTTGAGATTCTTATCTGTAAGTCCCATACGACGGAAGGTCTCATAGTATAGGATGTTAATGCTGCTCCCTCCATCCATGAGCACCTTGGTGAACTTATAACCTCCCACCTAAGGCGCCACCACCAGAGCTAACTGACCCGGATTATCGACCTGGAGTGGGTGATCCTCTCTGCTCCATATGATTGGCTGTTCAGACCAACGTAGATAACGGGGTGTGGCCGGTTCAACAGAGTTGACTGCCCGCCTCTGAACCTTCCGGTCTCGCTTGTCCAAGCTAGTGGTAAAGACATGGTACTGCCCATTACTCAACTCTTTGGGTTGCTTTGGTAACCTGACTGTTGCTGCTGTTGGTTGTAACCACCCTGGTTGTTCTGACTATTTTGACCATTATGTCCGCCCGGATTACCATTAAATCCTGAACCGGAACTTCCTCCGCCATAACCCGGCCCGGACCCTGAGCCACCGCCAGATCCATGATCATACCGGAAATTATTAGAATTCTTGAACTCCTGCATAATAAAGCAATCCTTCCAAAGGTGGTTTGCTGGCTCCTCCTTCGTCCCATGTCTTGGACAGGGCTGGCTTAGCAGATAGTTCAGGCGGTTTGGGTTGGGGTTGGGCGCTCCACTATGATTTTTCGGCCTACCCTTGCGCCGTTGGCCATTGTCCTGTACGTTGGTATTAGCCACAAAATCCATGTTGCCATCCGCTTTACGCTTGCCTCCTCCGCCATTGCCTATCCAGTGATGTTGCTGACCTTTGGAGCTGCTGTTCTTCTTCCCCTTCCCTTTCTTGTCATCATCAGATTTGGGATCCTTGGTACTATCAGAATCAGCATATTTTACCAAAGCGGCCATGAGGGTCCCCATGTCGGTGCAATGACGCTTCATCCGTCCCAATTTCAACTTCAGGGGACCAAACCGGCAGTTGCCTTCTAGGGTTAATACTGCGGTGTCAGCGTTGATGTGGTCTGAGGAGTGCAACACTTGTGAAACCCGACGTACCCAATGAGTCGTTGACTCTCCTTCCTCCTAGACGCATGCAGCTAAGTCCACTATCGACATAGGCTGTTTACAGGTATCCTTGAAATTGTTGATAAACCGTGCTCGTAATTGGGCCCATGAACTGATAGAATTAGCGGGCAAGCTTTTTAACCAAGTACGGGCCGTTCCTTTAAGCATCATGGTGAAGTATTTCGCACACGCCGTGTCATCCACATCAAGCATCTCCATGGCCATCTCATAGCTCTCTACCCATGTCTCTGGTGGTTGATCCGCCGTATAATTTGGTACCTTGCGTGGGCCTTTGAAATTCTTGGGCAAACGCACGTTGCATAAAGCGGGGACGAGGCAAGGCACCCCCAAAGAACTAGAAGTAACACTAGGTTCGATCAAAATGGTTGGACGAACCGGCGTGAGCTGCCGAGCCTGATGCTGTGCGGCTAACTCGGCCTCCCTACGCGCTCGGGCCCGGTTCACCACTTCCTGAGCGTCATCAGCACCACCCGTCGGGTTGTTACCACGGGGTGCTCCACGTCGTTCATTACTCGACACTGCTGGTTCATCTATATGTCTGCTATAGCTCCGGCTTGGACGGGGGGTCGAGTGGATTCGGTCGCGGCTATACGAGTACGCCTCCTGTTGGGCCAAAGCTATCCTCAGAAGTTCCTTGACCCGTCGCGTCTCTACTACTTGCGGTGAGTCACCTTCAACTAGAATGGCCTCCAGTCGTGCAGCAGCGGCAACAAGATTGTCCATTGGGTTGGAGTAGTGACCCGGAGGTGTTAAAGCATCCCAAGGTATAACGGTGTTTTGACGAGGCGGGTCCATTTGACGGGGCTGAACCAGTGCACCGGTCCCAGGGGCTTCGGCCCGGTTCCCCTCCAGTAGATTACTGGCTCTTGGTCCTGGAGTGTTGAAAAGGTCTCTGGCCTCGAAAACCGGAGGTAAGCGGGACTGGTGCTTCCTCCTCATGACTTCATGCGACGCGCTCTGATCCAACATAGGCCTGTAGGCTTGTGCGTCTAAAGCGGCCCGCTCTGCGGCCATCCTGGTGTCCTCAGCCGCCAGATCCGTTTTGGCCTGGGTGATTTGTTCCTTTACCTTTGCAATCTTCGTGTTGTGAGCATCCTGATCTGGCGGATTAACTTCTGCCATAAGCACAGCCAACGCATCAAATAGTTTTGATAGAACCTGAGCCGGTGGGCGCACAGGGCCTCCCGCCCTGGCAACCGTTGCCGCTGCTAAACCGGAGATCGTTGCCACGGCTGTTGAAGAGTGAAGCGCTGCTTGTGTTCCGGTCATGAATATTCCAACCCGGTTAGGCAGATCAGAGGGGTCCAGAATACTGTCGCCATCGGAACAGCTCTCAATCCGGCCATCTTGTAGCTGATAAAGAGATTCGGTTTCTCCGGTCGAAGATTCGTCACCGGAACAAACGGCAGTCGCCCCGCAAAGCTCCGATCCATCCTCATAACTCCCTCCATGGATCATTCCCACGAAGGCACGCTTCATGGCCGGTTTAATCCGGGCGGATCGCGTACGCTGAGCCATCTCGATGAGGTCGGTGCAGATGTCCGGCTCAGGGCCCGGTTCACCGATCTTGCCAATGAAAACGTGAATGCTACCAAAGGGGACCCGGTACCCGTACTCAATTAAGCCGACCTCGGGGCCCCAGCCTGCGTCGTCGATGTAGAGTTTGCCGCGACGACTCTTAGTCATCCGGCCTACAGCGTAGCCCTCGAGTCCTTCAAAGCGGCCCTCCAAGAACCGGAAACCATCGTGCGATAGCCCCACGGTGGGCGCCAACTATCGTGGTTTTGTCACGGCAATTGTCCTAGAGAAAGGACTTAGTCGTGGAGCCATCGCTACGGGTTAGCTTGAAGGGGTTAAAGCGGACACAAGGACGCAAGAGAGTTTATACTAGTTTGGCCCCTTCAATGAAGGTAAAAGCCTACGTCTAGTTGTGATGGAATTGATGGGTGTTTCGATGACTAGGGAGCAAATAAGCTTCTCCTATGTCTCGAGTTGTTGTCTCTCCTACAACCGCCGCCGGGTTGTCCCCTTATATACATGGGGACGCCCGTCGGTTCACAGAGTCCCGATACCGGCTCATAGATGCGTCTGGTTCGGTCTCCACGATTCCTAACCTATAACACAAGTTACATACCGATTATGGGCCTTTAGCCCTCATCTGCCCTCATGGGCTTTTATCACACTCAACTACTGATGAAGTTAACCCGGCTTGTCCTGGCCGGTTTACGCCCAATAGTAATATCCCCAACAATAAGGCTCCTGCCAGTTGCCAATAACTTTAACAAAACATGATCATCTCATACAACAATTTATATCTCGTCACGTCTTGATCATATCACATCACAACATGCCCTGCAAAAACAAGTTAGACGTCCTCTACTTTGTTGTTGCAAGTTTTACGTGGCTGCTACGGGCTTTGCAAGAACCGTTCTTACCTACGCATAAAAAACCACAACGCGGTATAGTGATTGATTTTTGATCTTCAGCAAGAACCATGTTCATTGAATCCGATTCAACTAAAGTTGGAGAAACAGAAACCCACTAGCCACCTGTGTGTGAGGCACGTCGGTGGAACCAATCTCGTGTAAGCGTACGCGTAATGTCGGTCTGAGCCGCTTCATCCAACATTACCGCCGAATCAAGAATCAACTAGTGACGGCAAGCAATATGTATATACCCACGCTCACAACTCCTTTGTGTTCTACTCGTGCAGATAACATCTATCCATAAACCTGGCTCTAATATCACTGTTGGGGAACGCGGTAATTTCAAAAAAATTCCTACGCACACGCAAGATCATGGTGATGCATAGCAACGAGAGGGGAGAGTGTCGTCCACATACCCTCGTAGACCATAAGCAGAAGCGTTATGACAACGCGGTTGATGTAGTCATACGTCTTCACGATCGAACGATCCTAGTACTGAACGCATGACACCTCCGCGATCTGCCCACGTTCAGCTCGGTGACGTCCCATGAACTCATGATCCAGTAGAGCTTCGAGGGAGAGTTCCGTCAGCACGACGGCGTGATGACGGTGTTGATGAAGCTACCGACGCAGGGCTTCGCCTAAGCACCGCTACGATATGATCGAGGTGGATTATGGTGGAGGGGGGCACCGCACACGACTAAAAGATCAATGATCAACTTGTGTGTCATGGGATATCCCCCTGCCCCCGTATATAAAGGAGCAAGGGGGAGGCCGGCCAGCCCTAGGAGGGCGCGCCAAGAGGAGTAGTCCTCCTCCTAGTGGGAGTAGGACTCCCCTTTCCTAGTCCCACTAGGAGGGGGAAGGAAGGAGTGGAGAGGGGAAAGGCAAGGGGGGGGGGCGCCGCCGCACCCTTCCTTGTCCTATTCGGATTCAAGGGGAGGGGCGCACGTCCTACCCTGTCCGGCCCGTCTCTCACTCCACTAGGGCCCATTAAGGCCCATTAGTCCCCGGGGGGTTCCGGTAATCCCTGTGGCACTCCCGTTTTCTCCGAGATCACCCGAAACCCTACCGGTGTCCGAATGTAACCGTCCAATATATCAATCTTTATGTCACGACCATTTCGAGACTCCTCGTCATGTCCATGATCACATTCAGGACTCCGAACTACTTTTGGTACATCAAAACACATAAACTCATAATACCGATCATCACCGTACGTTAAGCATGCGGACCCTATAGGTACGATAACTATGTAGACATGACCGAGACACATCTCCGGTCAATAACCAATAGCGGAATCTGGATGCTCATATTGGTCCCTATATATTCTACCAAGATCTTTATCGGTCAAACCACATAACAACATACGTTTGTTCCCTTTGTCATCGGTATGTTACTTGCCCGAGATTCGTTCATCGGTATCTCAATACCTAGTTCAATCTCGTTATCGGCAAGTCTCTTTACTCGTTCCGTAATACATCATCCCGCGACTAAATCATTAGTTGCATTGGTTGCAAGGCTTATAGTGATGTGCATTACCGAGAGGGCCCAGCGATACCTCTCCGACAATTGGAGTGACAAATCCTAATCTTGATCTATGCCAACTCAACAAGTACCATCGGAGACACCTATAGAGCACCTTTATAATCACCCAGTTATGTTGTGACGTTTGGTAGCACACAAAGTGTTCCTCTGGTATTCTGGAGTTGCGTGATCTCATAGTCATAGGAGCATGTATAGTTATGGAGAAAGCAATATCAACAAACCAAACGATCATCGTGCTAAGCTAACGGATGGGTCAAGTCAATCACATAATTCTCTAATGATGTGATCTCGTTAATCAAATGACAACTTATGTCCATGGCCAGGAAACTTAACCATATTTGATTCAACGAGCTAGTCAAGTAGAGGCATACTAGTGACACTTTGTTTGTCTATGTATTCACACATGTACTTAGTTTCCGGTTAATACAATTCTAGCATGAATAATAAACATTTATCATGATATAAGGAAATATAAATAACAACTTTATTATTGCCTCTAGGGAATATTTCCTTCAGGACTCTGGTAGAACTTTTCTTGTAGAGCTCTCCTTCATGGACCTTATAGGCTTTCGAACGCCGAACAATGCAGCGAGCCTCATTCTGATCCTCGGCGAGCTCTCACCTATTAAGGTAGGCCAAGAAGGGTTCAGTCCATGGGGCAATTACTGCCATTATTAGATGGGCCGATGGTGTTATTTCGGTGGTTGAGCCCCCGATGATATCGGTATTGTGTTCGGAATCTGGGGGTATGGTCAAATCCGGACTGGCATTGCTGCTCTCGTCCTGCCACACCACGGATGGCTTGAAGAGCCTTTCGAGGAAGATGTTAGGCGGGAAAGGGTCACGATTGGTGCCCATGCAAGCAAGGACATCCGCCGCTTGATGACTTTCTCAAGCCACATGATGAAACTCGATTCCCTCGAACCGAGCTGATATTTTGAGTATGGCGTTACGATAGGCCGCCATCTTTGGATCTTTGGCATCGAAGTCTCCGTTTATTTGGGATATCGCGAGATTTGAATCCCCGTGCACCTCCAGGCATTGTATGCCCATGAAGGCAGCCAGCCAAAGACCGTGCAATAGAACCTCGTATTCGGCGGCGTTGTTGGAGTCTGTGCATAATATTTGGAGTGTGTACTGGACTGTGTCTCCAATGGGGGATGTCAAGACGACGCCCGTGCTACCTCTTGAGCATGCGTGGTTTTCCCTTGAAGAGGAAAGGGTGATGCAGCATAGTAGTGTAAGTGTTTCCCTTAGTTTTTGAGAACCAAGGTATCAATCCAGTAGTAGGTAACACACAAGTCACCTAGTACCTACACAAACAAACAAGAACCTCGCAACCAACACGATAAAGGGGTTGTCAATCCCTTCACAGTCACTTACGTAAGTGAGATCTGATAAAGATAATAAGATAAATTTTTTGGTATTTTTATGATATAGATTGGAAAATAAAGATTGCAAAATAAATGGTAGTAGAAATAGCAAATTGATATCGAAATAATATGATGGAAGATAGACCCGGGGGCCGTAGGTTTCACTATTGGCTTCTCTCAAGATAGCAAATTCTACGGTGGGTGAACAAATTACTGTCAAGCAATTTATAGAAAAGACAATACTTATGAGAATATCTAGGCATGATCATGTATATTGGCATCACGTCCGCGACAAGTAGACCGAAACGATTCTGCATCTACTACTATTACTCCACACATCGACAGCTATCTAGCATGCATCTAGAGTATTAAGTTCATAAGGACGCCAGAGTAACGCATTAGGCAAGATGACATGATGTAGAGGGATAAACTCATGCAATATGATATAAACCCCATCTTTTTATCCTCGATGGCAACAATACAATATGTGCCTTGTTGCCCCTGCTGTCACTTGAAAATGACACCGCAAGATTGAACCCAAAGCTAAGCACTTCTCCCATTGCAAGAACGATCAATCTAGTAGGCCAAACCAAACTGATAATTCAAAGAGACTTGCAAAGATATTTAAATCATGCATAAAAGACTTTAGAGAAGAATCAAATATTGTTCATAGATAATCTTGATCATACACCCGCAATTCATCGGATCTCGACAAACACACCGCAAAAAGGATTATGTTGAATAGATCTTCAAGAGAATCAAGGAGAACTTTATTGATATCCAAAGAGAGAGAGAAGAAGCCATCTAGATAATAACTATGGACCCGAAGGTCTGTGGTAAACTACTCACACATCATCGGAGAGGCTATGGTGTTGATGTAGAAGCCCTCCGAGATCAATTCCCCCTCTGACAGAGCACCGTAAAAGGCCCCAAGATGGGATCTCATGGGTACAGAAGGTTGCGGCGGTGGAAATAGGGTTTCGTTGTGCTCCTGGATGTTTTCGGGGTATATGGGTATATATAGGAGGAAGAAGTACGTCGGTGGAGCTGCAAGGGGCCCACAAGGGTGGGGGCGCGCCTACCCCCCTAGGCGCACCTCTTTGCCTCGTGAAACACTGAAATAGGCCAAAAAAATAGGAATTTGCACTGGGCCTTTAGTTAGTAGGTTAGTCCCAAAAATAATATAAAAAGGTAATTAAAGCCCATTAAACATCCAGAACAGATAATATAATAGCATGGAACAATTAAAAATTATAGATACGCTGGAGACGTATCAAGCATCCCCAAGCTTAATTCATGCTCGTCCTCGAGTAGGTAAATGATAAAAACAGAATTTTTGATGTGGAATGCTACATAGCATAATTCTCAATGTAATTTTCTTTATTGTGGCATGAATGTTCAGATCCGAAAGATTCAAGACAAAAGTTTAATATTGACATAAAAATAATAATACTTCAAGCATACTAACAAAGCAATCATGTCTTCTCAAAATAACATGGCCAAAGAAAGTTATCCCTACAAAATCATATAGTCTGTCTATGCTCTATCTTCACCACACAAAGTATTTAAATCATGCACAACCCCGACGACAAGCCAAGCAATTGTTTCATACTTTTAGTGTTCTCAAACTTATTCAATCTTCACGCAATATATGAACGTGAGCCATGGACATAGCACTATAGGTGGATTAGAATGGTGGTTGTGGACACTACAAAAAAATACACTTCCGTGATGATACGTGTTTGTCACAATAGGTCACGTTTTCTGTCATGCATGTACATCCATGACAAATTTATGACAGAATCAAGATAGTCATACATGTGCTGTCGTAGAAGTGTTCCATGACATTACCAAAATTATCATCACAGAAGTGTCCACTTCCATGACGATAAATCGCGCGTCACAGAAGTGCTTTTGTCAAGGGTGACCGACACATGGCATCCACCCTAACGGAACGCTGTTAAGCTGGGTCCAGTTTTGGATCCGATAACCCGTTAACAGCCCCGACTAATGGGGATTTTCCATGTGTAAAATCATCGTTGGCTAGAGGGAACACGTGTCTACTCGCCGTTGGGACAGATGTCATCCACTCATTGGACCCAAAGCGCATATGATACGTCGACACGTGGCAAGGCCCAACAGAGGCCCATTCCTGTGAAAAGGCCGGCCTGTTTGACTTGGTCAAAAGGTGGCAGGCCGGCCCACGGCAAGCCTGTCAACGGCCTGTTCGCATATAGCCCATTTACAGCCCACTAACCCAGGGGCCATTCACGACCTATCCCAATTAGGCCCAGTAGCGTCATCTGGGCCGTCCAATATAATTCCAGCCCATTTTAACTTCCGGCCCATGTATGGCCCATGACGTCTTTCGGCCCATATGAGGCCCTTAGTAACCCTCGGCCCATTAACAGCCGTTGGTAAAACTGGCCCGTAATGAACAGTGTATCACTTTATACCCATTAACGGCCCATTATTCTGTTGGGCCGTTTCTAGCCCATGTTATCTTTCAGCCTTCTCAGGGGCCATTTATTCTTGGGCTCATTTCCAGCATTCGTTTACTTTAGGCCCGTTACTGTCATTTTCTGCTTGTGGACCAAATTCAGCTCGTGGTTATAGTCGGACCATTTGTGTCCCGTTAATACGTTGGGCCGTTTTCATAGCGTCATCAAATACAGCCGATTAACGACGGTCTGTTATGGTCGGCCCATGAACGGACGATTTCAACTCTAGCCCATTTACGGCCATAATGTGGTCTGTTATTGGCCCATGTTTGGCCAACCGATCATATGGCCCGTAGAAGGCCCATTGATGATACGACCCGTAGAAGGCCCATTGTGTCTACGACCCCTATAAGGCCCATTGTTTCTATGGCCCTTAGAAGGCCCATTGTTTCTACGGCCCGTAGGAGGCCCATGTTAACTACGGTAAATATGTAGCCCATGGTTAATGTGGCCTAGTTTTAAAAAATAGGCTATTGCGGCCACTAGCAAACCACAAAAAAAGAACTGCACTGACTAAAAGAAAACAAATAAACAAGACAATAAGGAAATAAATAGGCAAGCAACTTATGCTAGGCTATCACGGCTATTACACATATTACATCCACTGGGCATCAAAGTTCACCACCAGTGCAAATATAGGGAACAAAGCAGCATATAAACATCGCAGCAAAACATGTCCAGAAATGAAACCACTTCAGAAGAGCTCAAGAAACAATATCCTGGGTACCCATAATGCTGGCATGTAGCCCATGGTTAATGTGGCCTAGTTTTAAAAAATAGGCTATTACGGCCACTAGCAAACCACAAAAAAAGAACTGCACTTACTACAAGAAAACAAATAAACAAGACAATAAGGAAATAAATAGGCAAGCAACTTATGCTAGGCTATCATGGCTGTTACACATATTACATCCACTGGGCATCAAAGTTCACCACCAGTGCAAATATAGGGAACAAAGCAGCATATAAACGTCGCAGCAAAACATGTCCAGAAATGAAACCACTTCAGAAGAGCTCAAGAAACAATATCTGGTACCCATAATGCTGGCATGATGCTTAGCAAGCTTATTAACTTTCTCTTGTTTGGCGCTTAAATCCTCCAGCACTTGTTGTTGCACCAGAAAGTATGCATCTGAATTCTGCAGGGACTTCCTTAGTCCTTCAGCTTCCTGTCACATAACATCTGATTAATGTCTTTAAACTTGAAGTTGAGACTCAAGAAGCCAAACTGATTCAGGCAGCGAGTTCGAAGAGCTGGTGCCAGCAGTAGTAGCCAGTAACTCGAACACTACATCAAGACAGGACTTTGGGGTTGTCTCAGTGTCTTCAATATAGTTTTTATCAGCTTTCTTGGAGACTAACAGGGATGTCTCACTATCTTGAACCTTATCTGCATTACTTCCTGTACCATTGCATAATGGGGTACTCTTCTCCAATATTTTATCCGCATTCTAAAAGAGAAACAAACAAACACAT
This sequence comes from Triticum dicoccoides, assembly GCF_002162155.2. Lineage (NCBI taxonomy): Eukaryota > Viridiplantae > Streptophyta > Magnoliopsida > Poales > Poaceae > Triticum > Triticum dicoccoides. The sequence continues at coordinate 466,983,898 of NC_041380.1, read as the reverse complement.
CACAGGTTTACAATGTAGTATATGAAACTCATTTTGGTAAACCAGTTCAGTAGTAAGGTGGACAAGATAACAGCATGAAACAAACATATATCTATGTAGTATGGTCATTGTATGGTCTATATCATTATAGTTTATGTTGCCAAATCAAGATAGATACAGTTCGAATCATGTCTATTTAAGACAAAGCAGCTTAGACATAATATAAGTGTGGGGAACTACACAGCAATAACAACACTTGTAAGGTGCATGGCATGAGAATATAACTATTTATTCAATTGAAACTGAAATCAACATAGAGAAAATTACAACAGCAAACACGTTAAAGAAATAGGTTTAAAACATACCTTTTGCACCATTGGAGTTCTAATTGCATCCTTCAAATTTGAAATTAGTTGGTATGGGTAAATACAGTGATGCAAGAGAAAAGTAGTATGAACCATAGCTATGGAACCTGACCTGAGAACAATTCTTCTTCTGCTTTAAGCTTTGACTTGGGATTCGGAGTGGTGGTCCTCGTGCTTTGGGCACTACAGTTGCCTTACTAACTGCTCGTGTTTGGGTGCTCTGTGGTGGAGACGGTGATGTGTCAACGGGAACTGGGTTACTATCTGCTGGGGTTGGGGTTAGAAGGGGTGTAGCTGGTTCTCTGTCCAACTGGGTAGGGGTACAATCTGCGTGAGTCTGGGTTATGTGTGGTGGGGCTGATTCTTGGGTAAGTACAACCGTGGTTCTATCTCCATCAACAGGTAGCACGATCTTTTATGAAGACCGTGTTTTTTACTCCCACAGATACTGCCATCACCCCCTCCAATTGAAATGGCTGATAAACAAGAAAAAAAATTGAATGTACAGACATTGTAAGATAGACATGTGCAATGGATAGTAGGGAAGAAAACAGGGCATGAAATAATTCACATTTATGTTGTCTAACCAAACAGAATAGTAGGGCATAATTTCACATATATGATGGCTAATTAAACAGGATAGCATGACACAAGTTCACATGTATGATGGCTAACTAAACAGGATAGAATGACATACTTCAAAATATGATGATTATGTAAACAGGATGACATGATATAACTATACGATGTGTCTATTAAGGTGGTTGGTATGCCATAAATCACAAACATGCCGTCGATGAAAACATGATGGCATGATATAATTCAAGGATACAATGACATAATTCAAAATATGATGACTATGTGAACATGATGAGATGATATAACTATATTATGTCTTTAGAAAATGGGTTGGCATGCCATAATTCAGATACATGTTGTCTATGTAAACATCATGGCATGATATAATTCAAATATATGATTTATATACTAAGGAAGTGAGCAGAGGGCAATCGCATATATGATGTGTCAACTAAGGAGATGGCATTCAATATCGTGTATATGATGTAAAAACTAAGCATTGCAATACAACATATGCATGATATGAGTAATATAACCCTACAAAGTTTGAGCATACACCTCAGGGGGATAATAGGATTGGTCATCTGCCTCTGAATCCTCCTCTGAAGAGCTATCTACAACCAACAATATATTTGCTTCACCAGGTAGCATTGTCTGCTCTGAAGACCTTGTTTTCACTCCAGATTTCTCCATCACCAATTCAAATGGCTGATGCATAGGAAGAGCAGTTGAATATACAAACATTGTCAACAAAAGCAATGAGAAATACACAAAAAAGGACGGCATGATATAATTCACATATATGATGCTTGGCTAAACAACATGGCATTGCATAATTCACATATATAATGCCTTGCAACAATATAGCATTGCATAATTCACATATATAATGTCTTACAACAAGATGGCATTGCATAATTCACATATATGGTAATTAGGCACTAAATAGGTGGCATTCACACAAAGCATGTCTAAACTAAGCAAATGACATAGCAATGCAAGATACCATACGCACGATATGAGCATCATAACCCTGCCAAGTTAGAGCATGCACCTCGGGGGGGGGGGGGAATAGGACTGGTCATTTGTTTCTGAATCCTCCTCTGAGGAGCTATCTGTAACCAGCAAGACATGCGCTTCATCAGATAGCATTGTCTGCTCTGAAGACCTTGTTTCCACTCCAGATTTTTCCATGACCGTGCCGAATGGCTGATGCATAGGAAGAGTAATTGAATGTACTAAAATTGTTGACAAATTTAACACGTAATAAAAAAAATGATGTCATGATATAATTCACATATAAGATGACTGGCTAACCAGGGTGGCATTGCAAAATTCACAGATATGATGCCTGGCTAAAAAAGATGGCATTGCATAAATCACATATACGATAAAGAAACTAAACAGATGGTGTTGACACAAAAGCATGTCTAAACTAAGCAAATGACATCTTTAATGTATACAGTAAGCAATGCAATGCACCATGTGCATGATATTACCAACATCAGCATGCCAAGTTAGAGCGAAGACCTCATGGGGTAAATATGAGTGGTCTTCTTCTTTTGAATCCCCCTTAGAACAATTATCTTCCTCTTGATTACGATCCTAAATGGGTGGAGGGGGGATGCCTTTGCGCCCACCATGGAGCGACGTCTGCATGAAATTTTATTGCCACACAAAGCTCGTCTCTTTTGCTCTACATGTTCTATTCCATTGTGTACAATAACTGACATGCATAGGAATAAAACATAGTGAGATTATGTAAGGAGTGCATGCACAAATCCAGAGTGATGGTAGCAAACTGTGGATAGACCCAAAACAAATGATAGTAGGCAAATAATAGCTTTAGTTAAAAAATATAGATAATGGCTCCTTTAATGTTAGTTTGCACCCAACATGAAACTCATAGTAGACACCGGAGATTAACCAGATAGTAGACAGATAGTACTGATTGTTGCCCCAATATGTACCCCACAACCATTTAAAAACTCAAGTTTCAGCATAATTTGGACCTGAGTCGGAGTCTAATAGGTGAACACGACGATAAAGTAGCATGTCATCATATTAAGCGATGCATAATGTAAGCAGACACGGAAGAGTGCGACCTCTCTTGCGGACCCGTGTAGTCCTCAAGGTCATCTACTTAGTTGATGATGGTAATGCAGTTGTCGTGGCTGCCAGTGGCGGGGAAGAAGATCTGAGGTGGCGAAAGATAGTCTGGAGAGCGGATCCCTGCTGTGGTGAAACCTTCCATCGTTGGAGCAGCTGAGCTGGGGTGGAACACAGCACCGCAGGAGCAGGACAAACCACACAAGGTTTTCTTTGACACATATCTATAACATAAGTAATTGTGTAAGGGCTTGTTTGAATTTGAGGATTCTAACAATGCAGGGATAGGAATGCACGTGCAAAACAGAGAATTTAGAAACACCGGATTTCTGCCAATCTGGGTGTTTGGTTCACAAGAATTAGAAAATCACAGGACGCAAAGAAGCATGGTGAGATTAAGTCAAACCACAAGAAGTGTACAACCTCTTTGGCGAAGCCATGTCGATCTCAGCATGATTGGGTTAGCCGGTGAGGATGCTCCGGCTGACTTGGCTGTCGGCGGAGGGGAAGAAGATCTTAGGCGCCTAGAGATGGAGCCCGGGGTACTGCTCCACTGTGATGGAGGGTTTCGTCGTTGGAGCAGCTCCGGTGAGTTGTATGACGCCAAGGCTGAAGCAGGACAAGAGAGATAATGTTAACTGAGTGGAATTCTAATAGCATCTCCAATAGATGACGTAAAATACATAACCACAAAGTGCTTGATCTATACATCAGCCGCTCATCTCTGAACTTAACTGTCGAAACTGAATTTAACTGTCGAAACTGATTTTTGCTGTCGAAACTGAATTTTACTGTCAAAACTGAACGCACTAGAGGTGAGGCTACAAGTCAGTCCACTGACTTTTTCATCTCTGGTCAGTCGATTTTGCAGCCGTTGGATATGAAATCAATCGCCTGCAGTTCATCTTCAACCTCCACCCCCCTAAGCCGCCAGCCACCACCGGCCAAAGAGTCGGCCCCCGCTGCCCGCGGCCGGTGGTGCGCCGCTCCGCCCACCCCAAAAACACTCCCCACCGCCGGTCCGCCACCGCCCCGGCCATCCCTGTAGGCCCCCCCATGCCGAGCTTTTTCTCCGGCGATCCCCACGAGACCGCCCCACCATCGCCGGCGACCGCCGCCCCCACCCTGAACCCTAAGATAGATAGTGGAGTACCTCTCCGGCGAGCCCCC
>NC_041380.1:466937040-466979519 GCF_002162155.2 Triticum dicoccoides | reverse complement strand
ATTCGATTCAGTCGACTGAAGTGTAGCTAAATCGGAGCAGCATCGCAAGCAAGAGCAAGAGCGAGAGCAGCAGCGTGAGCAAGAGCAAGAGCAGATCAGGCAGGGGACCGAGAGCAAGAGCAGAGCAGCAGCGCGAGCGAGAGCTAATGCAGCAACAGCTCCTACTGATGTGGATGTCACCACCGAGGGAGCAACGCCGTGGAGGAATTGGCCGGCAATGTCGCCGTGGATGGAGCCGCGTCGTGTCATCTCGGGACCAAGCGCCGGCAACACCGTGAGATCGAATTAAGAAGAAAATGTGGCGATTAATGTACAACCTCTTTGGTGGCGTCGATTAGGCCGCTGCTTCATCCGAGGAAACGATGATGATGATGCTCTTCCGGTGGTGCAGGTGAAGACGGTGGTGTGGGAATGGAGGTGGCGCGAAAGACGAGGGGAACGTCGGGGCAGCTCCTTGGAGGTGGAGGACGGGGTGGCTGAACCGGCGGGACGACCAGATCGACGATGGATCCTCATCCGGTACAGTGGATGAGGGACGTCGAGGTGTTGCTGTGGACGACGTCTTCGGGGAAGAGGCTCCGGCTGGGTGGCGGATGGAGGAGGGTGTGGGGCTTCGTGGGTTTTGTCGGCCTCGGTGTATGAATCGGTGGGCAGATGGGATGGGAGTGGGGAACCATGGCTTAGGGACGCACTTGTCCGAAATGTGGGGTAAGTTACGAAAGTACCCCCACCGATTTGAGGTGGTTCTTTTTGTTCAGGGGTATCACAGGCATTTCGCGTGTCAGGATTTCACAGGAGGTGGGAGTTTTTGCGCGCGTTGTAATTTTGGAATACCAGGGTGCGGATTGAGATGGAGGGAGTTGTCGGAGCACAACGAGACAAAGATATATCTTAAATATTTCGGGCTAATAGGGCGTGGGTTGAAGAGGCGGGAGTTTCGCAGCACGATAGACATAGACACTAGCTTGAAATTTCGGCATAACAAGGCGTGGCTTGAAATTTCGGGAGAACAAGCTTAACATGTACCAAAAAAGACAATTTAGACTAGTATGATATACTATGTACAATGTGTTTAACACGCACAACACACACAGACACCATTTAGACTAGTAAGGTACACGTGCATTGCACGTATGAGATTTGGCAACCAAATTATGAATAAATACCGCATTATAGCATGTAAGCTTTGAGTCATATATGCATGATGTAGATGTTCATTTAATTCTTATAGTTCATTTCATTCAAAATCATCTAGTTTTTATAAGAAAGCTAATCTATTTTAAGATTCATGGAATTGTGCGTTGTAAGGCATAAAGTAAAAACAAATCATGTAGAAAAACATTTGGGCAATTCTGATACGGAAGATTCTAGAACAAAGAAGAAGTGCTTGTGCTTTGAGGTTTGTGCATTATGCTTAAGTTCAACCATAGAGTCTTCTAGATTGTACATCTGGAATCTGGTGGAATCTAGATGATATCCAACGGCCAGTAGTGCTCAAATTTGCCAGCTCTGCACCATCGGATTGGCCTCATCCAACGACCATCTTTCAAAGTTAAAGTTATCTGCACACTATATAAAAAATATAAAATATAATATACCTATAGGGGTATAGATATAGATATGTGATGCGAAAGCCACCCATCATCTCCAATTAGAATAGTGTGTCCATGCACGGATGCAATGTGGCCAAACGATGTCTGCCATCGGTATCTCAAATTCAAACCAATAATCTGACCTTGTTCAATGGGTATACATTGCAACATGCTCGTTTCCAAACCACACCGCGCAGATCTCTGTTATATTCATGCATGCATGGGTTTCAAACATCATGATCTCTTATTTAAATATTTGAATTCAACTTTACATTGATTATGACCTCACCTAGTCTTTTACACCCGCACATTGGTCTTCTCTTTATAATTGTACCACTAACTTTCTCTCATGCATGCATGCACACACACTACCAGTTGGCATTATCCATCGCACACATGCAATCTTTTTCTTTAGGTCGGTCTCCCATGAAGGCACACACCCACACCCCTCTCCATCATATCGGGCATTCTTTATCTCTCACGTGCATGCGCAACGATCGATGTTCCTCTATGTGTGTGTGTGTGTATAGCTAGGTCTTTCATAGTTTTTTACATAAACCAATCAATCTATATATCTAGTGAGGTCTAACCCTCTTTCCCACGTCCACATCGATCAATCTATACCTCTCTATATAGGATTACATATATAGCTAATACACCCACATTAATTATATATCGAACGCCCCCCTCTCATCAATCCATGCCTTCCGCTTCATCTCTCAAACGCGCGCACAATGGCGAAGACAGGGGCAGCAAGGGCCCTGCCCCCCCTAACATCACAATATATCAAGGCTAATATGAATGTGATCATTAGATAATTGCTGGTAAAAATGGTTTAAGTTGATGAATTGGCCCTCCTCGTAAAGGATTAGCAATGCTTGGCCCCTAGCTCATGGGTCATTTTTCATGGCTCCGCCACTGTGCGCAACAGCGCACGTTCTCGCCCCCTCTCTCTAAATATCAATCTCGCAGTTGTGCACTCCTTCATAGTCTCCCTCCACTCGGCCCCTCGCACCATCTTCTAGCCCCCCACCGGATTTTGCCACATGTACAATCTAGCAGTCCATGGTTGAACTTAAGCATAATGCACAAATCTCAAAACAATAGTGGTTCTCCTTTGTTCTAGAATCTTCCGTATCATAACTGCCCAAACTTCTTCTAGTTGAATTGCCATTATTTGTTTTTACTTTATGCTTTACAACGCACAATTACATGAATCATAAAATAGATTAAGGGCTTATTTGATTCAAAGGATTCTCAAAGGAATTTTGGAGGATTCTAATCCTTAGGAATTTTTCCTATCTTGGTTGTTTGATTCGTAGGATTGTAAACCATAGGAATTTTTCCATATGATTCATTTGCACTAGATTTCACAGGAAACATCCCATCCACTCAAACCTCTTTGAAAGAATTCTGCATTTTTTTCTATGCACGATCCAACACTCATACCATCCTGTAGGATTCAAGATGACATTCCACTCTAATCCCATGTTCTTCCTATTCCCATGTTTTGGAAATCCTACGAATCAAAGAGGCCCTAGGTTTTTTATAAAAACTAATTGATTTTGAATGAGATGAACTATAAGAATTAAACGAAGGTCTACATCAGGCATATATGACTCAGAGCTTACATGCTACAGTGTGGTATTTATTCGTAATTTGGTTGCAAAATCTGACGCGTGCAATGCACGTGTACCTTACTAGTACTTCGAGTATGTGCAAAACACAATGGCACGCTACATAGTGTCTCTCTTACAGTTCATGAAGCCACGTGGCACATGTGGAGGCGTTGTCGCGACATCCTTGTGTGGATTGATCACAGTGAAGTGCTGCTGGTTCCAGAAGAATGTACTTGTCCTCCCTGAGCCACACTGGTAGATGCACGAAGTGAAGATGTGCACGCATGCCACGCATGCACTCATTCCCTCACACGCACACGCGGGTACATGGGCGGACGCAATTTTGTACCAAGATCCACCCCACGTGATAATTTGACGCGTGTAAAGTCCTTCACTTCATTGATGGTCAATTAATACAGCGCATGCAAATTGAGTAGACGTGAGGGCGGAAGAAAGACATTACTACTCCACTGCGTGCATGCGAGTAGTTAAATCATGGGTTGCTAGTAGTACTTCCATTGGTCTCCTTCGTATTTTGTGTGTGCGTCTTCCTTCTTTTTTGGGGGTGATAATCCTCCTTCTTCTTTTGCTCATGTGTTTCTTATTTTGCTTCGGGTGTTTGGCCGCACGTGTCACCTTCTCTACGAGGCATGAATGGAACAATGCTAAAAATGAGATGTCTAGCAAATTAGATCATTCTTTATCGCCAATAGAACAATGCCTCTTGCTAGTAATATATAATAAGAGTAGAGAGTAGAGGATATGGCACTGGGCTGCCGTGTTTCGTGCTCCTCCGTCGTACTCCAGTGGAAAACTTGAGTATACCGCACGGTTCTTTGCTCCTCCTCAGGTCATCGGCACATTTATACGAGCAGTCAAATCACAAGGCCCTACCTTCCAGCAGTAATGAGCCGTCAAATCACAAAGGCCCTCGCCTCTCATGAAAAGGACCAAGCTAGACTACCCCGCCCTCTAGCCTTTTAAAAAAATTATACATTTGTACAGTAGTAGTATCGATGGATAGCGCCATGGAGCAAAACTAACAAAATGTAATTAAAGAAAAAAGGTGGTACATATAGAGAGCGCTCGTCGCCAAATTATGCATATACTATATGACACTACCCACTCTGAAGGTACTAGTAACATAGACTAGTAACTAGTCTATGTTACTCTCCACTATGACTAGGCAAAGTCGAGGCACGGATACCAACGAAGGCCTGGTTGTGTCTATACTTGGACAACTCACCCGACTGCATGCGCACCAGGCAGACGAAGCTTGTGTCGTGTTGGTGTCGTGTGCGGCCCGCACATTAACCAAAACCTCATGCCTCCATCTTAGCCTCCGTGTTTAAAACATCTCAATCTCAAGGCCAAGGAGCAACGTGAAACCTAAGATAGAGCCAATCGGATGGTTGAGAACACTACAATTCATAGCTATAGATGCGTGTGTGAGAGAGTACAACTGTATGTGGGTGGCATCGACTTAGGGAGCAGTGATGGTGCGTGCGAGAAGTCCCGAGAGATAGGTGTAATGCGTCTGAAAAAAAGACTAGTCTATAGCTCGCCACAAGGCTATTCCTGTCGAACGCCAAGAGTAAGATATGTATCTGATGGTGCCAGTTTTTGCACGTACACAGCAGTAGAAAAAGAACAAGTACCATGGCATATGCTACACCACGGCCGAGAAAACGTGCCGACGTTACGCCATCTAGGAATAGTGCCACACTTCGAAACTAGAACCATCAATAAATTTTGAGCGCGTCTCGTCACATTCCAAATTACTACTACTACCACGCTATATTTAATTGCAAACCTATTCACACCGATCACAACCTAAACGGTTTCCCACTTAGGAGCGTATTGGTAGTACTGCTACTCGGTTATAAATACTAGTATGCTAAGATGACTGCACATTCCTCCTCAACTCCTCATCCACAAAAAACAATCAAGTCAATCAAGCCATATCCAGCATGAGTTCTGGGTCGAGAGATTTCCACCAGGGAGAGGTGAGCATGGAAGAGGAAGCACGAGAGATGTCCAGCCGCGCAGCAGTAGTAGCACAGAGGTCCCGTCGTGCCGCTGAAGCAGCACGGAGGTCCTGCCGCGCTGTCGATGTAGTAGACTGGTCCGGCCACGCCGCGAAAGCAGCAGAGATGTCCCGCCACGCCGCCGAAGCAGCAGGGAGGTCCCGCCACACCGCGGCGGCCTGGGAAAATTTCTCTCAGGCAGGCGAGGACTCTTACAGGCGCATGCATGCGATAGTCCATAGCCAGATGGATCAGATCTCTGGCTAGGCGAGAATGCAGGACGAGGCTACCGGCGTCATCCGACAATTGGGGGAGGGCAATGCGAAGCTCCGGGGCGAGCGCGACCTGCCGAGGGCGAAGATCGCCGGAAGGGCGAAGCAAGAGGAGGAGACTGCTGTTGTGTTGCAGAGGACATGCGTCATCATCAAGAAACATATGGACGAGAATGCCATGCTCCGCATGAAGCACAACAGGCTAGTGGAAGAATCCATGGATGCTACCAAGCAGCGTATTAAGGACATGAAAGAGATCATCGCCCGCCGCGAGAACTAGTCTCCGCGACCTGCAGCGCATAAAGAAAGTAGAGTTCAGCGAGCCAGATCATTGTATGTGTCTTCCTTCTTCTTTTGCCCTTGTGTATTTTGGGCGTAGCCGCATGTGGCTTTTTTAATTATCTTCCTAATTATGTAAGACAATTATTATCCACTCTCGTGGTCCTTATATATATTCATCAGTCTTGCTATAAGTCGCGGTAGATGCTATATAGGTCCGTCGGATCTTACATCAAGATCCGTGCAAAATTTTCTTTTCAGATTTACATTTCTCTCTCTTAAATCTCAGTCGAGTGAGAAATTGCCACGCCATTAAACAGAAGCTCGGGCGCCCTTAATGGAGACCTTGGGAGAGAGGTGGACGGCAGATGGAGGTCAAAGGGCTCTCCTCTTGATAAGCATGCGCAGGGGTCTGATCGCACGCCTCCCGTACTCAAATAGATACCCTGCACGGCGCCTCCTAGCTAATAAAAAAAGGGGATGCGTGGGGCACGTAAATGGTAAATAGAACGCCCACGGTTTCAATACTACTTGTGTTTCCGATTGTAACATGACAGAACTTGTTCCAAAATGACTTTGTTGATTGTTAATGTGTGCGCCTTCCAAATCGGACAGCAAAAAATGCCATTGATTCGTGAGATGCCTGCTCAAAAATGCAATTAGATATCTAAAAAATACCATCATTAAGTTAGATGTTTGCTCAGAAATGCCATTAAACATTGTTATTTTCACGTCAAACCCGTTGACCATGTTACATGACAAAAATAAGCCGATTCTCACAATGATAAGTTAATGGTGTCCAGCACAACACACCCCTCAAATAAAACTAAGCACCCTGGAATTCTTTGACAAAACTAAGCACCCTGAAATTCTTTGACAACTAAACTACTGGCTATATGATGTTGGCCATATATATTGTACGTATATAATGTCAAGAAACGAGTGGTAGTACTATACCAACTAAAAGATGAAATGTACGAAATATAACAAGAAGAAACATAACATAGTTCTGCTGGGGGCTGAGCACAACACACCCCTCAAATAAAACTAAGCACACCAGAAATTAAGCTAAGCAACTAATCTGGTAGACACTACATTATAACCACCATGAGCAACGACACTGCCACCTTACTCGGAGTCCTCGTCCACGTCCTCAACTTCGTCCTTGTCCCTCTTCCTCTTGGGTGATACTTCTTTGCTTGAACCGCACACTTGGCTCTTGCTCTTCATCCAACCCTTGTAGTTATTGAAACAAAGGTAGACATCCATTGCAGCGTAGTGGATGTGGTATATATCTAGTACAGTCCACTGCCATGCACGATGAAACGTGTGCGGAGCTTTCTTCAGTTCACCGAACATAGGATGAACCATGGCTCCTGCCAGGGTCAACATTGAAGGCTGATCAAGAGAGGACACTAGCCCTTCCTTCTTGAGGTCAAAGGGGTTGCCTACAACGAGGCCTATCCGACTCAGGATTTCCTTGTCATTCCTAAAGTCTACAGTAACGAATTTGACTCGGCCGCCCTTGAGGAAGTCCTTAAATTCCTCGCACTCAACGTCGGCATGGCATATGTGGTAGACCAAGCATAAGTCATGCACGCAAACCTGGATCACGGCGGGCTTCTTCCTCTCTGCCACCTTTAGTTTCTTCTCGCTTCCCAGGACTATGGTGTACTCAACATCTAGCCCAGCGACCCACTCATCATTTGAGTTTTCGAACATGCGTTTGAAGCAAGCAAGGCATTCTTTCACCGTTGCGGAAGAACGGGTGTAGATGACATCGAACTCATCACCGGTGATGGTTCTAACCTCGTACTCACCGCCGATCATGGAGATTTGGGACGCCATGGATTTGGGAGGAGGGTCAGGATTAGTGGAACTACCGTAATGTGAAAGAACGGGACGACTAGGAGCGGTTTATCGATTGTAAAAATGTCGAGTGGGGGGGCATGCGAATGGTAGGGTAGTGGCTTGCCTGGTGGATAAATGGATTCATGCACAGTACTATGGGGGGACCAATTAGATGTCATGTCTACTCGACGCCCAATTAAATGGCTTTCGATGTCATGTCAAGTGTTGAGAAAATTACAGGTGATATGAAGATTTCCATTCTCCAATGATATGGGCTTCTGAGAGCCCTTGGATCTGAGATCGAACGGTTGCATGGCGTGATTCTAGACCTATGGGTGAATATCCTATCCTGGAGGGTTATTCTACAAATTTTCAGCAACTTAGCATGCGACAGTTCGATCTCAGATCCAAGGGTTGCCAGCAGCCCGTATCATCGTCGCGCCTACCACGACTGTTGCCTCGCTCACGCGGTCGCGCCCTTAGAGATTTAACACGGTGCATTAGGCTATCTGATGTTGGCATGTCATACATAGTCGTCACTTAGTCACTCATATAACAAGGTTAGCTATAAGGTTGGCTATAAGAGTATTTTTTGTTTGCTTCTCTCTATCCCTTTCTTCGTAGTATTTTATTGCATTTGCCAAGGAGTGACCTCTTCCAATGAAATGGTGCTTAGATGAGGTGCTATGGGCATTAAATGGCTTAGTAACTCAAGTCCCCAATGCATAGGTGCTTAGTTTTTTGTTGTTAAGTTTGCTTCATCTAGGTACACGCGCTTATCACCGTTTCTTCCTGGGGTCACCAAACTAGTCTCTCTCTTCTTAATTAACTTGCCACATTAGACTTTATGCCTATGTGACAGGCTTAGCACCTGTAGGATCAAGTACAATAGTGGGCTATAAGCCCGCTTTACATGGCATTTTTGCATATGTGGGGGAAAGAGGCAAGGAAAAAGTGGAGGAGTGGGCTCTCAAGCAAGAGCCAGCCTCTACATGGTGGAGCATTGGGAGAGGCACCTGTATGGAGGTGGTCAGGAGTCGGGAGACTCAAGCCGGTCGTAGCGCCGCAGTTAAAATGATAATGGTAAGTCAAATCACCGGGCCCCACCTGTCCAGCAGTAACTCACTGTCAAATCACACAGCCCTATGTTTGCAGCAGCCTACTCCCACATCTTCTCGCGTCTTTGTCGATCCAACTAGGTGGAACTGCCCCTCCTACCGCGCGGGAAAAGCCCCTTCCTCGAAATCTCCCACTCATTGTCAAAATAAGTAAGGATCTCCTTCAACCTGGCTAACTTTGCCTGGTCACCGCCAGCGATCTGCCTGATTCGCTGCTGCATCCCCTCCATAGATCCTCGTCCGAGGAGAGAGGAGGTGGTTTTGCAATGGAGAAGAGGGAGAGGCGAGACCGTGGTTTTGGAATGGAGATGATGGAGAGGAGAGGAGGTGGTTTTGCAATGGAGAAGAGGGAGAGGAGCATGCGACAACGATTTAGGATTGGACGAGAGGGCCGGCCCGCTGTGACTGGATCAAAATCAAAATCAATTTACCCTTCAATTAAGAAAGTGACCCCACATTAACTAGTCTCCCTTTTATTCTGGGTCATAATTGACCATCATTTTTGCAAATAAAAATATATGTTATACGTTGCAAAAATAATATAATTTGCAAGTACATTAAGATACAAACCAAACGATACAATTTTTGGTGACATGCATTCACATTTTGCTTGTTAAATACAGTACGTGGTCAAACTTTGACCCAAAATACTCAAAACAAAAAAATACTTCCAAGACCAACACCGCTCTTCTCCTTTTAAACCACCGCCGCTGCTCTCTTGTTCCAATCTAAATCCAGCACCGCTCCTCTCCTCTTCCATTTCAAAACCACCGCCCCTCCTCTCCTGTTGCAATCCAAAACCAGCGTCGCTCCTCTCCCGTTCTAAACCAAAACCAGCGATGCTCCTCTCCTCTTCCATTCAAAAACCACTGCCGGTGAGTGAAGGTTGTTTGGAGAAGTAGATCGATGGAGGAGTACAACCGATACGTGAGGATCACAGATGGCGACCCTGTGAAGCTAGCTAGGATGTTGGAGATACAGTCTTGGTTTGACAACAAGGACCAACTAGCAGCGACGGCGACATCCATGGCCAAATATCTGCAATAGAGCGAAAAGGCGGTGATACTCCTGGAGGGAGTTGCGTGGGAGTACATAGAGCTGCTCCTCTGGGCCATGGAGCAAACAGATTCACCGAATCCGATCATGAGGGAGCGGTGGTGGGAGTATCGATCCCAGATGGAGCATCCACCAGAGGTTGAAGGATCGAGCATCTACAGGGTGCCGTTTGTCAGGGTGTCGTGCCAGAGCGAGCCGGTGGAGTCTTCGTCGATCGAACCCAACTGCAATAGGAGAAAGACAGTTGGCCCGACGATGCTTCCCCGCCATCCTCTCCCTTGCCATTCTCATCGTCTCACGGGGCGGCTGTCTGTCGTCGAGGAATAGGAGGGATTGCCCCCCAAACCAATAGTCGGGCAGGTTGTGAATTTTCAGGCGGAACTTAGGGTTGTTAGTATTTGCAGGTTGTGAATTGTGTTTTGTGTTGTGTATTTTGATAGTACTTTCAGATATGAATGTCTTTTGAATTTCAGATTTGCAGTATTGAGCATATGAAGTATTTTATGAATTCTAGAGATCTATTTTTAGCACTTAAAAAAATGTAGTTTCATAGGAGTATAAAAGTGCGGACAATGTGATTCTCAGAGAAGAAACTGCAAGTTTCAGTTTCAGATAAGAAACTCCAAGTTCAGTTTCAGATAAGAAACTGAAACTTTCAGAGGCAGAGCATTTATATTAACACGACCTTTTCAAACAGTGTTAACATCATGCTGGAAGTTTTATTCATGGTCGAAACTGGAACTACCAGCCAGTTAACATCATGCTGATCAACATTCATGCATAGCACATCTTCATATGATGCACAGTCAAAAAGATATGCTATTTTCAAAATGCCCACACAATGTCGAGTGTGCGAAAAACAGAGAAAACAAGGGACGGAGTTTTGGAAAGTGTAGGACGTGGTGTGCGTAGATGACAATTGGGACCCACATGTCAATAAAGGCAGAGGCAAAAAATTTGGAGATATTTTCTCTGCACAGGTGGAATCCAACCCGGACGGAACAGCTGTCGGGTAGTGTCACTCGGCCACTGGGCTAGTTCAGTTGCTTCGTTACTAATAAGGCACTTCCTCAGGTGGTCGGATCTCCTCCTGCACCTTTGTGCACTCACCGCGACGCCGATGTCTGCTGTTGTGAGCATGTTGAACAAACGAGAGGAATCTGGAGAGGACTGTACATGGAGAGGCGGACAGTCGGGACCCACCAGGTCTATGGCCGTACCCAAGCAAGTGCCTCATCGAAAAAATACTTCCTCCTAATGCTATACTGACGTTGGGGCCCACGATTTTGTCAACATAGTTACATTTTTTAGGCGCTTCAACGTAGTTACTATAGGAGATAAATTCACACGAAGCCGGGGAGCTGGCAGGTATCATTTATTATCACTGGCGCACCAAGTATCAGCTGGGTTTTGGGCTGCCCCGTCTAGGCTTTCTATTTTAACATGTGCAGCCCACGACCTCGGATGGGAGGTCCATAGGCCTGTTTGTATTTTCTTGAGGGACGTCATGTATCGACCGGCCTATGGACCTCCCATCCGAGGTTTTTATTTTTCTTGAAATATCGGCAGCCCAATTTATGTATTTTTTTGAAGAAAACGCAGAGGTCTATTCTATTTTTCTATATAAGAATAGGAACGCCTGGTCCAACTTATGCTTCCCTTCTAACTATATTATATATATTTAAATCATTTTATATGTTAGGATATATTATTTTTATTGTCATTATATATTTAACAAATACTTACATATGTAAGAAAACAATATCCCACATCTTGTTAACTTATAAAAATAATTTCTTAACAATAAAATCCTGGATTTTTTTGGCAACGAAAATCCTGGTGATTGTGTACAAAAGCTTGGTAAGATTTAAGGACCAATGTAATAATAAATCACTTATTATTTAAATATACATATAACAAAATTCTTAGCCCTTGTTTATTTTTTGATAACATTGCTGCGCCCACCCCGACATTATAATTAGAATCAGCCCAGCAAAATCATGTATTTCAAGAAAGTGCAAATGGCTTGTAATTTTTTAGGAAAACATAAATGGGCCGCATGGACGCTACATTATTTGTTCACCCAGCCCAGCTAATGGACTATAATTCAAAAAAAGATGAAATGGACTGTAAATTCTACCTCGCAAAAAAAGACTGTAATTCTGAAAAAATGGGTTGAATACGTGCCGCATTTTTGGAGGCTGGAATGTGGGCCAATAGGCCAAAGCCAATGCAAGTTGTTGTCAACTTAGTCAACAAATGATTCTGACATCGTTAGCCGTTGGATTTACATCCAACGACCGGAATCCATCTTCAATCTCTCGTCTTCTTCCTCTAGCGTCGTCGGGACCACCTGCTCCCGCCTCCTGCTGGTAGCAGCTCTTCTTAGCACGCTTCGCTGTGAAGCGCTACTCCACCGTTGGCCAGGCCATCCCTCCACCCCTCCACACCTCATGTTCTTCTCCACCGACTGTCGAACCACACCGCACCAGAACCAGTTAACCCTCGTACACCTCTCCGTCTGCGACTCTACTCCCGCGTCTTCCCATCTCCGGCTCGTTGATGTCTGGGGCCTCGCCGTCGTCCACCACCTTGGATGCGCTCGGCGCGGAGTGGTCAACGTGGTCAACGAACGACACCATCGGAAGTAGACTGTGCGTGGAGAGGCTGACAGCTGGGTCCACAGCCGCACGCAAGGAAATGCCTCCATATTACACGCAAAATAATGATTCCTCCACCTGACAGCTAGGACCCACCAGAAGGGCCTTTGTATTTCATGAAAAAAACATTCCCACCGCTGACAGGTCGGACCCACCAGCTATATCTTCGCACGCAAGGAAGTGCCTCCTTATTACGCACACAAACATGAATACTCCCCCTACTAGTTGGGACCCACCTTGGTGGGAGGCTGACTTGTGGGCCTACTAAGTTGACGGGGACGGAGTGCTTTGTCAACTTAGTCAATATGAATGATTCTAGCTCCAGTGACCGTATGATGTCCATCCAACGGTCGTAGTGCTTCTTCAACCACTGGTCTTCTTGCTCCAGCTGCCCAAAGCAGCGCCGGTCATGCCGCATGCTCCTACCTCCCGTGGCCGGCTGTGCTGCCGTGGAGGCCTCACCGCCCCTACTATTCCCACCGCTGGCCAGGCCCTATGGCGATGGCAACCTCACACTGTAGCCGAACCAGTGAACCCTCGTACTCCTCTCCGCGCTGGCTTCCACTGTCGCATCTTCCCCGACTCTGCGTCAACCCCTTCCTAGGCCTCGCCATCGTCCAGCGCCCTGGTGCTCTCGACGCGACGTGGTCAATGTGGCCAAGGAACGGCTTCCATCGGACGTGGACTATATGTGGAGAGGCTGACAGCTGGGTCCACTGCCACAGCAAGGAAGTGCCTCCTTATTGCGCGCAAAATAATTATTCCTCCACCTGACAGCAGGGACCCACCGGACGGGCCACCATATTTCACGAAAAAAACGTTTCCCCCTGACTGCTGGGACCCACTAGCTACATCTTCGCACGCAAGGAAGTGCGTCCGGGCAAAAAGAACGATTCGCCCCCTGACTGCTGGGACCCACCAGCTACATCTTCACATGCAAGGAAGTGCGTCCGGGCAAAAAGAGCGATTCGCCCCCTGACTGCTGGGACCCACCAGCTACATCTTCGCATGCAAGGAAGTGCCTGACAGTCGGGACCCACCTGGTCGAAGCGTACGTAGCGTTGTCATTCTGGCCACGAACGTGTACGTACATACTGGTCGATGTAGAGGCGCGCACGTGTCGTAATAGAGGCGCGCACGTAGCATGTACACGTACGTACAACGACCAGTATGTAAGAAAGAAAATACGGCAACGTACGTACATACGGGCAGGGTCTCGAACGCCTACTCGCGCATACGTACAGCCAGGGCTCGTGTACATGGCTGGGTCAGAACGGAGAAATAGTGTCGTCATCGTGTTCATGGGGAACCAACCGGCTGGGTCAGAACGGAATGCGTCATCATGTTCATTGGGAGGGCTTGGACGGAACAGCCAATGGAAATGAGGCCTGGTGTACCGCAAAACGGAGGAAACGGCCTTGTGTTCGACCGGCCACGTTCGAAACAGGGGTCCTGTTCATTGGGAGGGGTCTGGCGTGCCGCGAAACGGAGGAAACGAACCTCCTACGGTCGAAACGGGGGTCCTGTTGATCGGGAGGGCTGTGGCGTACCGCAAAATGGAGGAAACGGACTTGTGTTGGAGCGCTACGGTCGAAACGGGGATCCTGTTCATCGGGAGGGGTGTGGCGTACCACAAAACAGGACTCCACGGGATACTGTCATCTCCACCGTCGACCCCTCCGGCCTCCACATGCTACTGTTCATCCACCGTCGACCTCCTCCAGCCTCCACCTGCGACTGTTCATCCACGGGCTCCTGTTCATCCAGCCTCCACCGCGCGCTACTCCACCGGCTACTATTCAACCAGCCCTCTCCACGGGCTCCTGTTCAACCACCCCTCCATGGGCTACTGTTCATCCAGCCCTTCGCCGTCTACTGTTCATCCTGCCCTCCACGGGGTGGTCCTGTTCATCCAGCCCTCCACGGGGTCCTGTTCATCTAGCCCCAACCGGCTCGATCGATCGGGGTCATGTTCATCCAGAGGCAACACCACGGGGTCCTGTTCATCCACCCCCACCGGGAACTGTTCATCCAAACCCCCCAGCAATGCCCATTGTTCATCTAGAGGCAACACCATAGGGTCCTGTTCATCCACCCCCACCGGGAACTGTTCATCCAAACCCCCCAGCAACGCTCACTGTTCATCCAGAAGCAGCATCGGTCGGTTTCAGTTAGCAGCAGTAGCGAAGGAATCGCTCAATTGGGTTCAGTTAACACCCATCGATCGATCGCTCGGGTTCAGTAATGTGTAGCCTGCAGTGCAATCGCTCGGGTTCAGTTAGAGCCCAACGCTTCGCACCCACGCGCGTGCGTGTATGAGAGAAACGCGCATCGTTCGGCCCCGACCACCCACCGTAACCAGGAATACCCCGATATTTTCCTCGCCCTCGCTTCTACCATGGGTTTTCTGTCATAGACGGCCCAAAGAATGTCATGCAGTTGCGTCTCTGGCCCGCCCAGGACGAAAAGCCCATTTTCTGTCATGATTTTTGTCATAGAAGTAGGACCCCACCACATCTATGATGATACCGGGTTTTGTCACAATTATCGTCATAGAAGTGTCATAAGTATGACAGAAAAAATTTTGTTCGGCCCAAAATGTCACGGATGTGTCTCTTTTTGTAGTGGGAGAAGACAAAAGGAGAAGATAGTCTCACATCAACTAGGCGTATCAACGGGCTATGGAGATGCCCATCAATAGATATCAATGAGAGTGAGTAGGGATTGCCATGCAACGGATGCACTATAGCTATAAGTGTATGAAAGCTCAAAAAGAAACTAAGTGGGTGTGCATCCAACTTGCTTGCTCACGAAGACCTAGGGCATTTTGAGGAAGCCCGTCATTGGAATGTACAAGCAAAGTTATATAATATAAAATTCCCACTAGTATATGAAAGTGACAACATAGGAGACTCTCTATCATGAAGCTCATGGTGCTATTTTGAAGCACAAATGTGGTAAAAGGATAGTAGCATTGTCCATTCTCTCTTTTTCTCTCATTTTTTTATTTGGGCCTTCTCTTTTTTTATGGCCTCTTTTTTCGTCCGGAGTCTCATCCCTACTTGTAGGGTGATACGTCTCCAACGTATCTATAATTTTTTATTGTTCCATGCTATTATATTATCAAGTTTGGATGTTTATGGGGTTTATTATACACTTTTATATTATTTTTGGGACTAACCTATTAACCTAGAGCCCAGTGCCAGTTTTTGTTTTTTCCTTGTTTTAGTATCACAGAAAAGGAAAATCAAACGGAGTCCAATTGACCTAAAACTTCACGGAACTTATTTTTGGAAGGAAAGCAACCCGGGAGACTTGGATTCCACGTAAGGGAAGCAACGAGGAGGCCACGAGGAAGGGGGGCGCGCCCACCCCCTGTGTGCACCCTCCACCCTCGTGGGCCCCTCGTGGCTCCCCTTACGTACTTCTTCCGCCTATATATCTCCATAAACCCTAAAAACATCCAGGAGCACAATAGATCGGGAGTTCCGCCGCCAGAAGCCTCCATAGCCACCGAAAACCAATCTAGACCCGTTCTGACACCCTGCCGGAGGGGCCAATCCCTTTCCGGTGACCATCTTCATCATCCTGGTGCTCTCCATGACGAGGAGGGAGTAGTTCTCCCTCGGGGCTAAGGGTATGTACCAGTAGATATGTGTTTGATCTCTCTCTCATGTTCTTTATTTGGCACGATCTTGATGTATCGCGAGCTTTGCTATTATAGTTGGATCTTATGTTTCTTCTC
Source organism: Triticum dicoccoides (assembly GCF_002162155.2). Taxonomy (NCBI): domain Eukaryota; kingdom Viridiplantae; phylum Streptophyta; class Magnoliopsida; order Poales; family Poaceae; genus Triticum; species Triticum dicoccoides. The sequence continues at coordinate 466,963,300 of NC_041380.1, read as the reverse complement.
CCCCTCTACTCTCTTCTAATGGATTGAGTTTTCCCCTTGAAGTAATCTTATCGGATTGAGTCTTTAATGATTTGAGAACACTTGATGTATGTCTTGCCGTGCGTATCTGTGGTGACAATGGGATATCACGTGATTCACTTGATGTATGTTTTGGTGATCAACTTGCGGGTTCTGCCCATGAACCTATGCATAGGGGTTGGCACACGTTTTCGTCGTGATTCTCCGGTATAAACTATGGGGCACTCTTTGAGGTTCTATGTGTTGGTTGAATAGATGAATCTGAGATTGTGTAATGCATATCGTATAATCATACCCACGGATACTTGAGGTGACATTGGAGTATCTAGGTGACATTAGGGTTTTGGTTGATTTGTGTCTTAAGGTGTTATTCTAGTATGAACTCTAGGGCTGTTTGTGACACTTATAGGAATAGCCCAACGGATTGATTGCAAAGAATAACTTTGAGGTGGTTTCATACCCTACCATAATCTCTTTGTTCGTTCTCCGCTATTAGTGACTTTGGAGTGACTCTTTGTTGCATGTTGAGGGATAGTTATGTGATCCAATTATGTTAGTATTGTTGAGAGGACTTGCACTAGTGAAAGTATGAACCCTAGGCCTTGTTTCCTATCATTGCAATACCGTTTATGCTCACTTTTATCCTTAGTTACCTTGCTGTTTTTATATTTTCAGATTACAAAAACCTATATCTACTATCCATATACCACTTGTATCACTATCTCTTCGCCGAACTAGTGCACCTATACAATTTACCATTCTATTGGGTGTGTTGGGGACACAAGAGACTCTTTGTTATTTGGTTGCAGGATTGCTTGAGAGAGACCATCTTCATCCTACGCCTCCTACGGATTGATAGACCTTAGGTCATCCACTTGAGGGAAATTTGCTATTGTCCTACAAACCTCTGCACTTGGAGGCCCAACAACATCTACAAGAAGAAGGTTGTGCAGTAGACATCAAGCTCTTTTCTGGCGCCGTTGCCGGGGAGGTTAGTGCTTGAAGGTATATCTTTAGATCTTGCAATTGAATCTTTTTGTTTCTTGTTTTAGCACTAGTTTAGTTTATAAAAGAAAACTACAAAAAATATGGAATTGAGTTTGCCTCATACGCTTCATCTTTTTAATATCTTTCGTGAGTATGATGGAAAGGAAAATTGTGCTCAAGTGCTAGAGGAAGAAGTATATAAAATGTTTGGCACTAAATCTTTGAATGATGAGCATGATTGCAATGTTGTTAGTACGAATTCTTTGAATATCCATGATACTAATGATGATTGCACTAGTTATGATGTCTCCTATAAACATGTCAATTTTTGTGGAGCACATTGGGTTTGTAAGTACACACCAAATAGGGAAGATAGATATTGCAAGAGGCATAAGTACCTAGAAACTAAATTGTTGCAAGAAAGGCTGGATGAATGTGCTGAAAATTTAAATTATCTTGGTCATACTTGTGAGCTTTGCAATGAACATGATCATTTCAATACCCAATGCAAATTTTTTCATGATCGTATCATGTCCAAAAATTGTGATGACTTGATTTCCCTTGCACATCATAATGAACTTAGTTTACTCTTGGGTTATGAAGAAATGAAACGTATAACAAAGGATATTCCAAAATTTGCCCTTGATAGAGTTCTTCATTTTGATCTAGAGGAGATTTATATGTATTGTGCGGTGAATTGTATTGAAAATCCTTATATTGCCAACTACATAAAGAAAAGAAAAGAAATAGAAGATGAAGAGAATACTAATGAAGGGGAAGAGACTTCCCAATATCCTCCTATTATTTCTTATGATGAATCAGGTAACGAGGAGGAGCCTCCTATTCAACCAATCTCATTAATAAGGAGCTCCAAAAATAGGATTGAACCCACACATGATGTGGTGAAGAAGAAGATAAGAAAAAGGAAAAGAGGTAAAAAGATATATCCCCCAAATAATGCTTCTCTTATTACTATTGTGCCTCATGAAAATATAATTGTGGAAGATAATGATACTTCTTATGATCTTGAAAATCTTTTTGGCACTTGCTTGGAAGAATATTATAATTGCTATACTATTGGTGCTATCCATACTATTAATGATGAGAGTGATTGTGCTTATGATATGAAAAGGCCCAAGCTTGGGGATGCTATGTTTGATGAAGATGATGTTTTTGAGAATATATTTGCTGCAATTAATGTTTGTCCCAAGCTTGGGGATGCTACGCTTAACGAAGATGATATTTTTAGTCTCCCAAGTTTTGATATACAAATTTATAATGATGATAGCATGCCTCCTACTTATGATGATTATTGTGATGATACTTATGCTATAAAAAGTAGTGATTATATTTATAAAACTTTTCATGATTATGATTACCCCTTTTCTGAACATTACTCTTTTAATGTGGAACCAATTTATAGCATTCGAGTCTCTTATGATACTCCCACTATTCCGAATGAGAAGAATTTTGCTTATGTGGAGAGTAATAAAATTTCTATGCTTGTAGATCATGAAAAGAATGCTTTAGGTGCTGGTTATATTGTTGAATTCATTCATGATGCTACTGAAAATTATTATGAGGGAGGAACATATGCTTGTAGGAATTGCAATAATATCAATTTTCCTCTCTATGTGCTTAAAGTTTTGAAGTTATGCTTGTTTTGCCCTCCTATGCTAGTTGATTATTGTTCCCATAAGTTGTTTGCTCACAAAATCCCTATGCATAGGAAGTGGGTTAGACTTAAAAGTTCTAGTCATATTCTTCAAGATGCTCTCTTTATGTTACAATTATTATCTTTTATGTGAGCATCATTGAAATCATCATGCCTAGCTAGGGGCGTTAAACGATAGCGCTTGTTGGGAGGCAACCCAATTTTATTTTTGTTCCTTGATTTTTGTTCCTATTTAGTAATAAATAATTTATCTAGCCTCTGTTATGATTGAGTTTTTATGTTTTAATTAGTGTTTGTGCTAAGTAGAACCGTTAGGAAGACTTGGGGAAAGTCTTTTTGATCTTGGTGTAAAAAACAGAAACTTTAGCGCTCACGAGAACTGCTGCCATTTTTATTTGGAGAGTGATATTTAGTTAATTATTTTTGAAGATGATTAATAGATAAATTCCTCACGTCCAGAAATTTATTTTAGAATTTTTGGGGTTCCAGAAGTTTGCATTAGTTACAGATTAATACAGACTGTTCTGTTTTTGACAGATTCTGTTTTTGGTGTGTTGTTTGCTTATTTTGATGAATCTATGGCTAGTAAAAGAGTTTATAAACCGCAGTGAAGTTGGAATACAGTAGGTTTAGCACCAATATAAATAAATAATGAGTTCATCAGTACCTTGAAGTGGTGTTTTGTTTTCTTTCGCTAACAGAGCTTACGAGTTTTCTGTTAAGTTTTGTGTTGTGAAGTTTTCAAGTTTTGGGTAAAGATTCGATGGACTATGGAATAAGGAGTGGCAAGAGACTAAGCTTGGGGATTACCAAGGAACCCCAAGGTAATATTCAAGGACAACCAAGAGCCTAAGCTTGGGGATGCCCCGGAAGGCATCCCCTCTTTCGTCTTTGTTCATCGGTAACTTTACTTGGAGCTATATTTTTATTTACCACATGATATGTGTTTTGCTTGGAGCATCAATTTATTTTATTTTGTTTTGCTTGCTGTTTGAATAAAATACCAAGATCTTAAATTATTACATGTTATAGAGTCTTCACATAGTTTCATAATTATTTGACTACTCATTGATCTTCACTTATATCTTTCGGAGTAGTTTGTCATTTGCTCTAGTGCTTCACTTATATCTTTTTAGAGCACGGTGGTGGTTTTATTTTAAAGAAATACATGAACTCTCGTGCGTCACTTATATTATTTTGAGAGTCTCTAAACATCATGGTAATTTTCTTTGGTTATGAATTTAGTCCTAATATGATGGGCATCCAAGAGGGATATAATAAAAACTTTCATATGAAGTGCATTGAATACTATGAGAAGTTTCATACTTGATGATTGTTTTGAGATATGAGGATGGTAATATTAGAGTCATGCTAGTTGAGTAGTTGTGAATTTGAGAGATACTTGTGTTAAAGCTTGTGATTCCCGTAGCATGCACATATGGTGAACCGTTATGTGATAAAGTCGGAGCATGATTTGTTTATTCATTGTCTTCCTTATGAGTGGCGGTCCGGGACGAGCAATGGTCTTTTCCTACCAATCTATCCCCCTAGGAGCATGCGCATGGTACTTTGTTTCGATAACTAATAAATTTTTGCAATAAGTATGTGAGTTCTTTATGACTAATGTTGAGTCCATGGATTATACGCACTCTCACCCTTCCACCATTGCTAGCCTCTCTAATACCGCGCACCTTTCGTCGGTATCATAAACCCACCATATACCTTCCACAAAACAGCCACCATACCTACCTATTATGGCATTTCCATAGCCATTCCGAGATATATTGCCATGCAACTTTCCACCATTCCGTTTATTATGACACGCTCCATCATTGTCATATTGCTATGCATGATCATGTAGTTGACGTTGTATTTGTGGCAAAGCCACCGTTCATAATTCTTTCATACATGTCACTCATGAGTCATTGCACATCCTGGTACACCGTCGGAGGCATTCATATAGAGTCATATTTTGTTCTATGTATCGAGTTGTAATTCTTGAGTTGTAAGAAAATAAAAGTGTCACGAAAATAAATAAATAAAAGAGGCCAAAGAAGCACAACTAAAAAAGAGAAAAGAGGCCATAAAAAAGAGAAGGCCCAAATAAAAAAATAAAAAAATGAGAGAAAAAGAGAGAAGGGGCAATGCTACTATCCTTTTACCACACTTGTGCTTCAAAGTAGCACCATGATCTTCATGATAGAGAGTCTCCTATGTTGTCACTTTCATATACTAGTGGGAATCTTTCATTATAGAACTTGGCTTGTGTATTCCAATGATGGGCTTCCTCAAAATGCCCTAGGTCTTCGTGATCAAGCGAGTTAGATGCACACCCAATAGTTTCTTTTGTTGAGCTTTCATACATTTATAGCTCTAGTGCATCTGTTGCATGGCAATCCCTACTCACTCACATTGATATCTATTGATGGGCATCTCCATAGCCCGTTGATACGCCTAGTTGATGTGAGACCATCTTCTCCTTTTTGTCTTCTCCACAACCACCATTCTATTCCACCTATAGTGCTATATCCCTGGCTCACGCTCATATATTGCGTGAAGATTGAAAAAGTTTGAGAACATCAAAAGTATGAAACAGTCATCGGGGTTGTGCATGATTTAAATATTTTGTGTGGTGGAGATGGAGCATAGCCAGACTATATGATTTTGTAGGGATAGCTTTCTTTGGCCATGTTATTTTGAGAAGTAATGATTGCTTAGTTAGTATGCTTGAAGTATTGTTATTTTTTGTTAATATTAAACTTTTGTCTTGAATCTTATGGATCTGAATATTCTTGCCACAATAAAGAAGAATTACTTAGAGAAATATGTTAGGTAGCATTCCACATCAAAAATTCTGTTTTTATCATTTACCTACTCGAGGACGAGCAGGAATTAAGCTTGGGGATGCTGATACGTCTCCAACGTATCTATAATTTTTGATTGTTCCATGCTATTATATTATCAACTTTGGATGTTTATGGGCTTTATTATACACTTCTATATTATTTTTGGGACTAACCTATTAACCTAGAGCCCAGTGCCAGTTTCTGTTTTTTCCTTGTTTTAGAGTATCACAGAAAAGGAAAATTAAACGGAGTTCAATTGACCTGAAACTTCACGGAACTTATTTTTGGAAGGAAAGCAACCCGGGAAACTTGGAGTCCACATAAGGGAAGCAACGAGGAGGCCACGAGGCAAGGGGCGCGCCCACCCCCCTAGGCACGCCCTCCACCCTCGTGGGCCCCTCGTGGCTCCCCTGACGTACTTCTTCCGCCTATATATCTTCATATACCCTAAAAACATTCGGGAGCACAATAGATCGGGAGTTCCGCTGCCAGAATCCTCCATAGCCACTGAAAACCAATCTAGACCCGTTCCGGCACCCTGCCGGAGGGGGCAATCCCTCTGCGGTGACCATCTTCATCATCCCGGTGCTCTCCATGACGAGGAGGGAGTAGTTCTCCCTCGGGGCTAAGGGTATGTACCAGTAGCTATGTGTTTGATCTCTCTCTCTCTCTCGTGTTCTTTATTTGGCACGATCTTGGTGTATCGCGAGCTTTGCTATTATAGGTGCATCTTATGTTTCTTCTCCCCCTCTACTCTCTTGTAATGGATTGAGTTTTCCCCTTGAAGTAATCTTATCGGATTGAGTCTTTAATGATTTGAGAACACTTGATGTATGTCTTGTCGTGCGTATCTGTGGTGACAATGGGATATCACATGATTCACTTGATGTATGTTTTGGTGATCAACTTGCGGGTTCCGCCCATGAACCTATGCATAGGGATTGGCACACGTTTTTGTCGTGATTCTCTGGTAGAAACTTTGGGGAACTCTTTGAGGTTCTATGTGTTGGTTGAATAGATGAATCTGAGATTGTGTGATGCATATCGTATAATCATACCCACGGATACTTGAGGTGACATTGGAGTATCTAGGTGACATTAGGGTTTTGGTTGATTTGTCTCTTAAGGTGTTATTCTAGTACGAACTCTAGGGATGTTTGTGACACTTATAGGAATAGCCCAACGGATTGATTGGAAAGAATAACTTTGAGGTGGTTTCGTACCCTACCATAATCTCTTTGTTCTTTCTCCGCTATTAGTGACTTTGGAGTGACTCTTTGTTGCATGTTGAGGGATAGTTATGTGATCCAATTATGTTAGTATTGTTGAGAGGACTTGCACTAGTGAAATTATGAACCCTAGGCCTTGTTTCCTATCATTGCAATACCGTTTATGCTCACTTTTATCCTTAGTTACCTTGCTGTTTTTATATTTTCATATTACAAAAACCTATATCTACTATCCATATACCACTTGTATCACTATCTCTTTGCCGAACTAGTGCACCTATACAATTTACCATTCAATTGGGTGTGTTGGGGACAAAAGAGACTCTTTGTTATTTGGTTGCAGGGTTGCTTGAGAGAGACCATCTTCACCCTACGCCTCCTACGGATTGATAAACCTTAGGTCATCCACTTGAGGGAAATTTGCTACTGTCCTACAAACCTTTGCACTTGGAGGCCCAACAACGTCTACAAGAAGAAGGTTGTGTAGTAGACTTCATAGGGGAATCATATTCTCCATCATCCTTCCTTGCTTGGGACAATGCTCTAATAATGATGATCATCACACTTTTATTTACTTACAACTCAAAAATTACAACTCGATACTAGAACAACATATGGCTCTATGTGAATGCCTTCAACAGTGTATCGGGATGTGCAATGAATCAAGAGTGACATGCATGAAAGAATTATGAATGGTGGCTTTGCCACAAATACGATGTCAACTACATGATCATGCAAAGCAATATGAAAATGATGAAGCATGTCATAATAAACGGAATGGTGGTAAGTTGCATGGAAATATATCCTGGAATGGCTATGGAAATGCCATAATAGGTAGGTATGGTGGCTGTATTGAGGAAGGTATAATGTGGGGTTATGGTACCGATGAAAGTTGTGCGGTACTAGAGAGGCTAGCAATGGTGGAAGGGTGAGAGTGCGTATAATCCATGGACTCAACATTAGTCATAAAGAACTCACATACTTATTGCAAAAATCTATTAGTTACCGAAACTGTCAGATGTGGGGCTCCGGCTAACCCTTAAGGTTTGAACACTGGGGTGCGTGCGAAGTCTTTCCCTCCTACCGATCTACGCTCTAGCTCGCTAAGATCTTGCGGATGAACTCGACGAACTCACAACACAGAAAGACACGGAGTTTATACTGGTTTGGGCCACCGTTGTGGTGTAATACCCTACTCCAGTGTGGTGGTGGATTGCCTCTTGGGTTGATGATGAATAGTACAAGAGGAAGAACAACCTCCTGAGGTTGAGGCGTTCTTGTGCTTTTGGACTTGCGTGTCTTTCTGGGTCTGATCCCCCCTCTTTTTTGGTCTCTCCAGGTTTCTTCCCCCCTCTACTATGGTGGCTAGTCCTATTTATAGAGGCCCTGGTCCTCTTTCCAAATATTGAGCGGGAAGGGAGCCAACAATGGAGGGCTAATTCGAAGGGGGACAGCTAGTACAAGCTATCCTGACAAAAGCGGTCTTCGCCTACACAAAGCTCTGGTGGTGACGTCGTATTGGGCTCCATGATGACCTCCGTCCTGCAGTCCACGGTCTTGGTCTCGTTGCACCGAAATGGCAATCTTTGCCTGAGGCCTCGTTACTCCGCGGCTACGCTTTCCTCCTTTACACCAAAGAGGAAATAAGGACACTGCGCCTGCCTGGCTCCCACCTGGTGTCGATCGTCATGGCTCACGTCACGAGAGCCTCGTGAGGTTTGCCCCGCCTTGATATCTTTGCTCCTCGCAAGCCTGCCTAACCAGACCGCTCCAGAGGAGGTCTTGCGTCATCCGCCTCGCGAGGCTTGGACCCTCGCGAGGGTCTTGGGTGCCTTGTTGGTAAAGATGGGCCATACGGCCTGCTGGCTCAGCCACGCCATGGGTCGCAGGCAGGCAAGTCTGGGGACCCCCCTTCCCAGAACGCCGACAGTAGCCCTCGGGCCCAAGGTGCGCACGGGCTTGGCTTCGCGGCGAAGCCAAGGGTCAAGTTTGGAGTGCCGCGGGCCCCAAAAGCCTATGGCCTCGGTCGAGACGTGGTGGTTGATTGGATGTGGGCGTCTCCGCTTCCCCACGCTGCCTCGACGACTGCATGATTTGACAAGTCCCTGCGACATGCAAGGGAAACCATCATTACCTGTGATCGTGGGAGACGTCGGTTGGCCTTCTCTTGCTATAAATGGGGAGGGGGCGGAGCCCCCATTGCCCATTTCTTCCTAGCTTGCTCGCTTCTTCTTTCCTTCATTGCTTGCTCCAATGGCGCCTATCAGAAGGTTCTCCGCCGACGAGAAGGGGAAAGCTCCCCGGGATGTCCCGGAGTTACTCTCGCCGAAGAAGAGGTCGATCCATCGCCGTGACGAAGCAGCGATGCAGGTGGTGGCGAGGCTTCGGTGCGAGCGTCCTCCACCGGGGTACCCGCTACCCCTGTACGCCAAAGCCGAGGGCTCAGGATGGCGAAGTGACGAGCTGCGCCAACCACGTGCATCCGGGGTCGCCGCGCTACTGCGATGCGTGCCGTCGACACCGCGGACTCCTCGCATGAGTTAGTGCTGTGGGCGTTGATGCCTCCGAGCTCCTGGATCCGCTTCCTGCGGTTCTTCTCCGACGTGATGCCGCCGAGGGGGCCTCTCGAGCTCTGGCCGCAGCACGCCGACTGCAGCGCTCCGGCGACCGGAGTGAAGATCGAACCGGTCCCCTCTGGCAAGATCTTCATGACTCGCGGTTGGGGCGAGGTCGCACTGGTCTGTCGTGTGAGGGGCGCCCTCACGATCCACTTCAAGTACGATGGCGCTTCCACGCTTTTCTACAAGGTTTTCGACGCCGAGGGTTGCCGCCTGGAGTGCTGTTCTAGAGAGGAGCGCGAGGCTAATGCGCGCTCCGCTCGTGACCACTCCATCAGCAGCAGCCCTGGGAGTCCAGCAACTCTCCTGAGCTCTACGAGACTCCGGAGACGAGCGATGACAGCTACGTGCCCCCGAGCTCTCGCTGCGCTCGGAGCAGGGCTGCGGTGTCTGGCCGCCGTCGCCGTTGATCTGGATGGGGTTGGCGCCGGCCTCCCGTGGCCCACTGTTGATGATGGCGTCCGCCACGGAAGGATGTAGATAGGATTCCCCTTAGCATCAGCTTTTGTTTCCTGCGAAGAATCATGAATCACCCCGTGGGGGCATGTAAGGATCTGCAATGCCTTTGTACTTATTTTCCTTGTTATGAAGATTTGATGAGCGCGTGTCCCGTTAAGGCTCAGTCTCCCCTTTCCTTCCTCACGATAGCTTGTTGCTCTATGCTGATGGGTCCCAGTCCCAAGGCGGCTACAGCCATCGCTGGTATGCCAGGTCGCGATGCCGTGGTCAAGGCCAGGAGGTGCGCGGCCTGAGGTCCAGTAAGAGCCCCTGAGGTGCGATGCTCAGGAGGTCCCCCTTAGCGCCCAAGCGGCCATGGTAAGGAAAGAAAGGAAGATGACTTGGCCGCAACGGGGTTGCGGCATGGTGTGAATGACTACTAGGCTCAAATATTTAGCCGATCCGAGGGCGAGACTTATCTTGCCGACTTCGCGGTGATTCTTGATGCTGCGCCAGGGCTGCGCGCCAACTTACGCGACATAGCTAGGCCGGTCTGTACAAGTTTTCCTTCTCCCGAGCTCTTCTTAATGCTCTACGTCCTCAGGTCCCGGCCCTCGAGCGAGCTCAGCCACCACTGGTATGCCAGGTTGCGATGCCGTGGTCAAGGCCAGGGGGTGAGGGCCGGAGAGCCAGTAAGAGCTCCTGAGTCGTGATGCTTGGGAGCCCCCTTTTAACGCACACGCGAATCACACGAGAGAAAAGGAGACTCGCGGTGTCGTCTGCTATGCTTCCCGCGAGGTCCCTATGGACAAGCACAAGAAGAAACATGGTTTGCCGTTACTGCCGCCTGCCTGCCGCTGGTTGGTCCGAATGAAGCGAAGGCACTGAGGGCCTGGTGAGGTGACGTGCGCGGCGCGTGCCGTGAGCCAGAGCTCGACCACTCAGATTTGTCGGTCGTGGCAGGGACGGACCCATGCACCAGCACCGTGCCTGTGTATAGGTCTTAAGGGAGGTGATGATTGAGCAGCTGATAGCAGTTGGCAGGTTAAGCATGAAAAGCAGTTTGACTTGGGTAAATGCAGAAAGATACATGCCACTGGGTCCAGCCCGAGCGGTGTGGGGATGATGCAGCCTGAGGGGCGCCCCCAACAAGGTAAGCTAGAGACATAAGCAAAAGGGATACATGCCATAGGGACGGACCCATGTGGCCTGGGAATAATGCAGCCCGAGGGCCGCTCCCAGCTTAAATGAACTTGGAAGATGTCACCTGGTCCTGTAGGCGAAGTAGAGTTGGTGTAGCCGAAGACATGCATTGAAGGAATGGCTACTCATGAGCCACCGGGGCCCTGAGCCTCGGGAGGCTCTGGGGGCTCAGGAGGTTCCCTGAAGACCGTTCCCATCTCCTCCTGAACAGCATGGAACCTGGCCTCCTGAGCCGCTAGGACTGGCCGCACGTTGCGCTGATAGGCCGACGCCACTCTTGGCAAGCCAAAGGGCATGCGGACATAGCTGTGTGGTGGACCCTCACAGCGGCCCGCACGCGAAGGCCAGAAGCGCTCCTGAGATGCGGTCCTATTGAGCCCTGGGATGTCGATGAAGATGCGCAGCCCGGCATCCTCACCTGGATGGGGGGTTGCGTCTTGTGAGCGGCCATGGCCATGCATGGCCCTTGCTTCTTGCAGTTCCTCGGTGGTCTTGGTGACGAACTCCTGGGTGGTGGGCACTCCTTGCCCTATGCTCTCCTGAGGAAAGTGTGCCGTGAAGCACACTTCCAAGTGGTGCCCAAGCGCCTCCCTCGTGAGATTGGCAAGGTCTGAGGCTCTCCAAGAGAGAGCCCCCGAGTCCTGCCTAAGGAGGGCGCCGGGCGTGCTTTCCTATGTGGTGGAGGGAGGCGCCCTTGGAGCGGGCGCTGATCCTGACGAGGCTCCCGACGCGACGCCATCTTCTTGGGGTCCTGCGCGGCGCGGCAGCTTCTTCTTGTGGGTGGTCTCCGGAGGGCCTTCACTTCTACTATCAGGGTTATCGATTGCTGCGGCTTGGAAGGCGCGCTCAAGGGAGCACACCGCATCCCTTTCTTCACATGGGACCATGATGATTCCCCCGCTTCCTGGCATCTTGAGAACATTGTAGCCGTGGTGAGTGACTGCGATGAACTTGGCTAGGGCTGGATACCCGAGGATGGCATTGTACGGCAGGCGGATGTGCGCGACGTCGAAGTCGATGAGCTCGGTGCAGTAGTTCTTGCGCTCCCCGAAGGTGACAGGCAGGCGGACTTGCCCTATTGGTGTGGTGGAACCGTCAGTCACTCCTGAGAAAGCTTGGTTGGCTGGAGCTGCTCATAGGGTACTTGGAGGTTATCGAACGTGTCGACGGATAGGACGTTGAGCCCTGCGCCATCGTCGATGAGAGTCTTGGTGACTTGCACATTGCTGATGACTGGGGAGCACGGCATAGGGAGTGTGCCAGTGGTGGCTGCACACTTGAGCTGGTCGGCCGAGTTGATGGTGATGGTGCATTGGGACCACCTGAGCGGGCGCGTGGCCTCGAGCTTGGGGAGCGCCGCATTCACCTCGCGAGCGAACTGTTTGAAAATGCACTGAGAGGCTGGGGCCTGAGCACCGCCCAAGATGCAGGCGACCGCACGCGGCTCCTGGAAGCCCCCAGCCCCCTCGTCCTGGTGGTGGTCGTCATTCCTTCTCGTTGGCGGAAACGGGGGAAGACCGGCGTTGCCCTGGGGGCGATCCTCACGAGGCAGGTCCCTCCAGGCGCCCTCGCGAGGTTGGTCCTACCAGCGGTCCTCACGAGGCCGGTCACGCCACTCCTGGCATGGGCCACGGTCGTCCCAGCGTCCGCCTCCGTGTCCTCCTCCGCGGCCGTAGCCCCGGTCGTTACGCTCTAGGCGTCAACCGAAGTGTACTTCCCGAATGGCTATGAGCTCTTGACAGTCGCTGGTGTTGTGGGTGTTCAGGTTGTGGAAGGCGCAGAACGGACGGCCATTCTTGGATGACTCGGGCTGATCTCTGCCTCGCTTTGTGTCGGGCTCCGCTGCGAGCACTACTGCCTCTTTGCGCTTCACGTCCTTGGCCTTGGGCTTCTTCTCCTCCACTCCTGCTGCTGGCATCTCAAGGAGAGAGAGGCACCCCTCCTCAGCTCTCGTGAACTTGGTCGCCAGGTTGAACAGCTCCTGAGATGTGCAAAGCTCCTCGTGGATAGCCAGCTCTTCCTTCATCTTGATGTCACGGACGCCGTCTGAGAACGCGGAGATGATGGCTTCATCCGTGACCTTTGGGATCTTGAAGCAGGTGTTGTTGAAGCACTGGATGTACTTATGGAGGGTCTCTCCTGGCTGTTGCTTGATGCGGCGTAAATCGCCCGCAGCCGGTGGGCGGTCGCGAGTGCCCTGGAAGTTGGCGATGAAGCGGTCGCGCATCTCGTCCCAGGAGGAGATCGAGCCGTGCTGCAGGTTCAGGAGCCAGGCGCGCGCCCCATCCTTGAGAGCCATGGGAAACCAGTTCGCCATGACTTTTTCGTCGCCATTGGCCGCTTCGATGCTCAGCTCATAGAGCTGCAGGAACTCCGCGGGGTCGGCGGTGCCGTCGTATCGAGGAGGTAAATCTGGCTTGAACTAGCCTGGCCAGGTGACGCTACGCAGTTCGGGGGTGAAGGCACGGCAACCAGCCGTGGTAGCCGGGGCCCGCTTCTGAGGCGGAGCTTGGTCTTGACGAGGTCCGCGCTGCGCCACTGCAGGCGGCACGCGATCTCGACGAGCTGGCGTAGGGAGTGCCGGTGTAGCTTCTCGCGGCCGAGGGATTTCTTGGCAGCTTCTTTCTTCACGCTCGGGCGCCGGGCATAGTGGATCACGCCGCGGAGGCACACGCCTTGGCGCCAAGGCACCATCTTGGGGTCGAGGCACGCCATGAGCCCTGTCGCCCGCGGCTGGTTGAGGGGGAGGCAGAGAGTGGGACGGCGCCGGGGAGCCCCCTGCGGCACAGACGAGCTTGGCGACGTGGTCGAGCCACTCCTCGTAGAGGTCATCAATGGGGCGGTAATGCAAGAGCTCGTTCGCTGCGATGAGCGCGTCCCGTGCCTCCATGAGAGTGCGGTGCGCGTGGGACGAAGAACCAGCAGGGGTGAGTGATGGAGTAGCCGTGCAGCCGTCCTGCCGCACCGAAGGATGCTCCGAGGACGCCTGCTGCTCGTTCCCCACCGGGCCGGTGGCAGCGTTGGCGGTGCGGGACGGAGAACGATGAGGCGGCCCGCCGACGGGAGCCGTCTAAGCGACACGGGCGGCGAGGGCAGCCCGTCACTCAGCTCGAGCACGGCGAGCGTCCGACATGGAGATGACGGAGCGACGGTCTGAAGGAAAGGAAGCTACGGTGCACCCCTACCTGGCATGCCAAATGTCGGATGTGGGGCTCCGTCTAACCCTTAAGGTTCCAACACTAGGGTGCGCACGAAGTCTTTCCCTCCTACCGATCTACGCACTAGCCCGCTAAGATCTTGCGGATGAACTTGACGAACTCACAACACAGAAAGACACGGGGTTTATACTGGTTCGGGCCACCGTTGTGGTGTAATACCCTATTCCAGTGGGGTGGTGGATTGCCTCTTGGGCTGATGATGAACAGTACAAGAGGAAGAACAGTCTCCTGAGGTTGAGGCGTTCTTGTGCTTTCGGACTTGCATGTCTTTCTGGGTCTGATCCCCCCTCTTTTTTGGTCTCTCTGGGTTTCTTCCCCCCTCTACTATGGTGGCTAGTCCTATTTATAGAGGCCCTGGTCCTCTTTCCAAATATTGAGCGGGAAGGGAGCCAACAATGGCGGGCTAATTCGAAGGGGGACAGCTAGTACAAGCTATCCTCACAAAAGCGGTCTTCGCCTGCACAAAGCTCTGGTGGTGACGCTATCTTGGGCTCCATGATGACCTCCGTCTTGTAGTCCACGGTCTTGGTCTTGTTGCACCGAAATGGCAACCTTTGCCTGAGGTGTCGGTACTCCGCGGCTACGCTTGCCTCCTTTGCACCAAAGAGGAAATAAGGACGCTGCGCACGCTGGCGCCCGCCTGGTGTCGATCGTCATGGCTCACGTCACGAGAGCCTCGTGAGGTTTGCCCCACCTTGATATTTCCGCTCCTCACGAGCCTTCCTGACTAGGCCGCTCCAGAGGAGGTCTTGCGTCGTCCGCCTTGCGAGGCTTGGCCCCTCGCGAGGGTCTTGGGTGCCTTGTTGGTGAAGATGGGTCGTACGGCCTGCTGGCTCAGCCACGCCACGGGCCGCAGGCAGGCAAGTCTGGGGACCCCCGTTCCCAGAACGCCAACAGAAACAAAGTACTATACGCATGCTCCTAGGGGGATAGATTGGTAGCAAAACACCATCGCTCGTCCCCGACCACCACTCATAAGGAAGACAGTCAATAAATAAATCATGCTCCGACTTCATCAAATAATGGTTCACCATACGTGCATGCTACGGGAATCACAAACTTTAACACAAGTATTTATCAAATTCAAAACTACTCAACTAGCATGACTCTAATATCACCATCTTTATATCTCAAAACAATCATCAAGTATCAAACTTCTCATAGTATTTAATGCACTTTTTATGATAGTTTTTATTATACCCATCTTGGATGCCTATCATATTAGGAATAATTTTATAGCCAAAGCAAATTACCATGCTGTTCTATAAGACTCTCAAAATAATATAAGTGAAGCATGAGAGATCAATAATTTCTATAAAATAAAACCACCACCGTGCTCTAAAAAGATATAAGTGAAGCACTAGAGCAAAATTATCTAGCTCAAAAGATATAAGTGAAGCACATAGAGTATTCTAATAAATTCCGATTCATGTGTGTCTCTCCCAAAAGGTGTGTACAGAAAGGATGATTGTGGTAAACTAAAAAGCAAAGACTCAAATTGTACAAGACGCTCCAAGCAAAACACATATCATGTGGTGAATAAAAATATAGCCTCAAGTAAAGTTACTGATAGACGAAGACGAAAGAGGGGATGCCTTCCAGGGCATCCCCAAGCTTAGGCTTTTGGTTGTCCTTGAATTTTACCTTGGGGTGCCATGGGCATCCCTAAGCTTAGGCTCTTTCCACTCCTTATTCCAAAATCCATCAAATCTTTACCCAAAACTTGAAAACTTCAAAACACAAAACTTCAACAGAAAATCTCATGAGCACCCTTAGTATAAGAAAACAAACCACCACTTCAAGGTACTGTAATGAACTCATTATTTATTTATATTGGTGTTAAACCTACTGTATTCCAACTTCTATATGGTTCATACCTCCCGATACTAGCCATAGATTCATCAAAATAATCAAACAACACACGAAAAACAGAATCTGTCAAAAACAGAACAGTTTGTAGTAATCTGTAGGTTTCGAATACTTCTGTAACCACAAAAATTCTGAAATAAATTTGTGGACGTGAGGATTTGTCTATTAATCATATTAAAAAATAATAAACCAAATTTCACTCTCCAGTAAAAAATTGCAGCAAATCTCGTGAGCGCTAAAGTTTCTGTTTTTTACAGCAAGATCACAAAGACTTCCCCCAAGTCTTCCCAAAGGTTCTACTTGGAACAAACACTAATTAAAAGCATAAAACCACATCTAAATAGAAGCTACATGAATTATTTATTAATAAAAAGAAACAAAAAATAAGAAACAAAAATAGAATTGGGTTGCCTACCAACAAGCGCTATCGTTTAACGCCCCTAGCTAGGCATAAAAACAAGAATAGATCTAGGTATTGTCATCATTGGTATGCAATCCATAGGTGGCTCTCATAATAGATTTATAAGGTAATTTAATTTTATTTCTAGAAATTTTTTCCATGCCTTTCCTTAACGGAAATTGGAATCTAATATTCCCTTCTTTCATATCAATAATTGCACCAATTGTTCTAAGGAAAGGTCTACCAAGAATAATAGGACATGTAGGATTGCAATCTATATATCAAGAACAATGAAATATACGGGCACATAATTCCTATTTGCAACAATAAGAACTTCATTAATCCTTCCCATATGTTTCTTAATAGTGGAGTCCGCAAGATGCAAATTTAAAGAACAATCATCAAATTCACAGAAAACTAACACATCACACAAAGTTTTTGGAATCGTGGAAACACTAGCACCCAAATCACATAAAGCAAAGCATTCATGATCTTTAATTGTATTTTTAATAGTAGGTTCCCACTCATCATAAAGTTTTCTAGGAATAGATACTTCAAATTCAAGCTTTTCTTCATAAGATTCCATTAAAGCATCAACGATATGTTTGGTAAAAGCTTTATTTTAACTATAAGCATGAGGAGAATTTAACACGGATTGCAACAAGGAAATACAATCTATCAAAAAGCAATTATCATAACTAAATTCCTTGAAATCCAAAATAGTGGGTTCATTGATATGTAAAGTTTTGACCTCTTTAATCCCACCTTTACCAATTTTTGCATCAAGATATAAAAACTCTGAATCATTGGGACACCTTTTAACCAAAGTTGACTCATCTCTAGTCCCATCATTATCAAGATTCATATTCCAAAACAAAGATTTAATAGGGGACACATCAATCACTTTTATATCTTCATCCTTACTATCATGGAAACTAGAAGAACACGCTTTTATAAAGCAATCTTTTTTAGCACGCATCCTAGCGGTTCTTTCTTTGCACTCATCAATGGAAATTCTCATGGCTTTGTGAGACTCATTGATATCATGCTTAGGTGGAATAGATCTAAGTCTCAAAGAATCAACATCGAGAAATTCTATCCACGTTCCTAGCCAACTCATCAATCTTAGGCAATTTTTCTTGAAGCAAAGCATTACAATTCTTTTGTGAAATCATAAATTCTTTAACACTAGTCTTAAAATAAGAGGGCATCTTATTAAAATTTCCATAAGAGTTGTCGTAGAAATTACCATAATTATTAGAGGAATTACTAGGAACCGACCTAGGATTAAAGTTTCCTCTATATGCGTTGTTACCGAAATTGTTCCTACCAACAAAATTCACATCCATAGATTCATTATTATTCTCAATCAAAGTAGACAAAGGGATATCATTAGTATCAGAAGAAACACTCTTATTAGCAAACAATTTCATGAGTTCATCCATCTTTCCACTCAAAACATTAATTTCTTCTATAGCATGAACCTTTTTACTAGTAGATCTTTCGGTGTGCCATTGAGAATAATTAACCATAATGTTATGTAGGAGTTTAGTAGCTTCTCCTAAAGTGATTTCCATAAAAGTGCCTCCCGCGGCTGAATCTAAAAGATTTCTAGAAGCAAAATTCAATCCAGCAGAAATTTTTTGTATGACCATCCACAGATTCAAACCATGTGTAGGGCAATTACGTATCATTAATTTCATCCTCTTCCAAGCTTGTGCAACATGCTCATGATCAAGTTGCTTAAAATCCATAATATCATTTCTAAGAGAGATGATCTTAGCGGGAGGAAAATACTTAGAGATAAAAGCATCTTTGCACTTATTCCATGAATCAATACTATTTTTAGGCAAAGAGGAAAACCAAGTTTTAGCATGATCTCTAAGCGAAAACGGGAATAGCTTCAATTTAACAATATCATTATCCACATCTTTCTTCTTTTGCATATCACACAAATCAAGAAAGCTGTATAGATGGGTAGCGGCATCTTCACTAGGAAGGCCAGAAAACGGATCTTTCATGACAAGATTCAGCAAAGCAGTATTAATTTCACAAGATTTGCCATCGATAAGAGGAGCAATCGGAGTGATAATAAAATCATTATTGTTGGTATTGGAAAAGTCAAACAATTTAGTATTATCTTGAGCCATCCTAACAAACAATCCAACACACAAGCAAGCAAGAGGCAAGCGAAAAGAGGCGAACGAAAAAGAGGCGAGCGGTAAAGAGGGCGAATAAAATGGCAAGGGTGAAGTGGGGGAGTGGAAAACGAGAGGCAAATGGCAAATAATGTAATTCAAGGGATAAGAGTTTGTGATGGGTACTTGGTCTATCTTGACTTAACGCAACCTCCCCGACAACGGCCCCAGAAATGGCTAGTTGCTGGGAGATCAAATCTTGACTTGACTTGGTGCAACCTCCCAGGCAACGGTGCCAGAAATCCTTCTTGCTACCTCTTGAGCATGCGTTGGTTTTCCCTTGAAGAGGAAAGGGTGATGCAGCACAGTAGCGTAAGTATTTCCCTCGGTTTTTGAGAACCAATGTATCAATCCAGTAGGAGGTAACACACAAGTCACCTAGTACCTGCACAAACAAACAAGAACCTCGCAACCAACGCAATAAAGGGGTTGTCAGTCCCTTCACGGTCACTTACGAAAGTGAGATCTGATAAAGATAATAAGATAAATATTTTTGGTATTTTATGATATAGATTGGAAAATAAAGATTGCAAAATAAATGGTAATAGAAATAGCAAATTTATATGGAAATAATATGATGGAAGAGAGACCCGGGGGCCATAGGTTTCACTAGTGGCTTCTCTCAAGATAGCAAATTCTACGGTGGG
The DNA here is from genome assembly GCF_002162155.2 of Triticum dicoccoides. Lineage (NCBI taxonomy): Eukaryota > Viridiplantae > Streptophyta > Magnoliopsida > Poales > Poaceae > Triticum > Triticum dicoccoides. The sequence continues at coordinate 466,943,954 of NC_041380.1, read as the reverse complement.
TGAACAAATTACTATCGAGCAATTGATAGAAAAGCGAATACTTATGAGAATATCTAGGCATGATCATGTATATAGGCATCACGTCCACGACAAGTAGACCGAAACGATTCTGCATCTACTACTATTACTCCACACATCGACCGCTATCCAGCATGCATCTAGAGTATTAAGTTCATAAGAACAGAGTAACGCATTAGGCAAGATGACATGATGTAGAGGGATAAACTCAAGCAATATGATATAAACCCCATCTTTTTATCCTCGATGGCAACAATACAATACGTGCCTTGCTGCCCCTGCTGTCATTGGGAAAGGACACCGCAAGATTGAACCCAAAGCTAAGCACTTCTCCCATTGCAAGAACGATCAATCTAGTAGGCCAAACCAAACTAATAATTCGAAGAGACTTGCAAAGATATTTAAATCATGCATAAAAGATTTCAGAGAAGAATCAAATATTGTTCATAGATAATCTTGATCATAAACCCACAATTCATCGGATCTCGACAAACACACCGCAAAAAGAATTACATCAAATAGATCTCCAAGAGAATCAAGGGGAACTTTGTATTGAGATCCAAAGAGAGAGAAGAAGCCATCTAGCTAATAACTATGGACCCGAAGGTCTATGGTTAACTACTCACACATCATCGAAGAGGCTATGGTGTTGATGTAGAAGCCCTCCATGATCAATTCCCCCTCCGGCAGAGCGCCGGAAAATGCCCCAAGATGGGATCTCACGGGTATAGAAGGTTGCGGCGGTGGAAATAGGGTTTCGTCGTGCTCCTGGATGTTTTCAGGGTATATGGGTATATATAGGAGGAAGAAGTACGTCGGTGGAGCTGCGAGGGGCCCACGAGGGTGGGGGCGTGCCTACCCCCCTGGGCGCGCCTCCCTGCCTTGTGGCCTCCTCGCTTCTTTCTTGACGTCCACTCCAAGTCTCCTAGATCACGTTTGTTCCAAAAATAACTCTCCCAAAGGTTTCATTCCCTTTGGATTCCGTTTGATATTCCTTTTCTGCGAAACACTGAAATAGGCAAAAAACAACAATTTGCACTAGGCCTTTGGTTAGTAGGTTAGTCCCAAAAATAATATAAAAAGGTAAATTAAAGCCCATTACACATCCAAAACAGATAATATAATAGCATGGAACAATCAAAAATTATAGGTACATTGGAGACGTATCAGCCCGCTCCCAAGCCGGCCAGCATTTTAGAGCCATCGAAGTGCATGACCCAGTTGGAATATGTACCATACTCTTTAGGGAGTTCAGCCTCTATCCATTCGGCAACGAAGTCGACCAATACTTGGGATTTAATGGCTCGGCGTGGTTTGTATGTTATGTCGAATGGTAGGAGCTCAATAGCCCACTTAGCAATCCAACCCGTAGCGTCGCGGTTATTTATTATATCATTGATTGGTACTTCGGAAGACATCGTGATCGAACATTCTTGGAAGTAGTGTCGTAGATTCCGGGATGCCATGAAGACCGCATATGCTATCTTTTGGTAATGAGGGTACCAGGATTTTCATGGTGTGAGGACAGTGGATACGTAGTATACCGGTTTCTGAAGTGGGAACTTGTGTCCGTCCTCCTCTCGCTCAACAACGAGCACTGTGCTCACCACCTAGTGTGTTGCAGAGATGTATAATAACATCGGTTCACCGACGTTTGGCGCGACCAGGATTGGGTTGCTCACTAAAAGAGCCTTTATTTCCTCCAGTCCGGCTATTGCCGCTTCCGTCCACTCAAAGTGGTCGATACGTCGAAGAAGGCGATAAAGTGGCAATGCTTTTTCTCCTAGTCTGGAGATAAAGCGGCTTAAAGCTGCCACGCATCCGGTTAGTTTTTGGACCTGTTTAAGGTCTGTTGGTGTAGCCAATTGTGACAAAGCTCGGATTTTGGCTAGATTTGCCTTAATTCCTCTATTGGAAACGATGAACCCCAGCAGTTTCCCGGCGGGAACGCTGAAAACACACTTTTCCGGATTGAGCTTGATGTCATATGTCCGGAGGTTGTCGAATGTGAGATGCAGGTCGTCTATTAACGACTTGGCGTGCTTAGTCTTGATGACGACGCCATCCACATATGCTTCAACTGTCTTGCCGATTTGTTTCTCCACACATGTTTGAATCATGCGTTGGTAGGTGGCGCCGGCGTTTTTAAGCCCAAAGGGCATAGTGTTGAAGAAGAAAGGCCCGTATGGGGTGATGAATGCCGTTGCGGCTTGATCGGACTCCTTCATTTTAATTTGATGGTATCAGGAGTATGCGTTGAGGAAACACAGTGAGTCGTGTCCTGCAGCAGCATCAATAATCTAATCGATGCGGGGGAGGGGGAAGGGATCCTTAGGGAAAGCCTTATTGAGGTCTTTGAAATCAACGCACGGGCGCCAGGATTTGTCCTTCTTTGGCACCATCACCAGGTTTGCTAGCCAGTCCAGGTGTTTTATTTCTCTGATGAATTCGGCCTCGATTAACTTGGCTAGCTCCTCCCCCATAGCTTGTCGTTTAGGTTCGCAAAAGTGCCGCAGTGTTTGCTTGACCGGCTTATATCCCTTCAATATATTGAGGCTGTGTTCGGCTAGCCTGAATGGGATTCCTGGCATATCAGAAGGGTGCCAGGCGAATATGTCCCAGTTCTCGTGCAGGAACGTTCATAGTGCGGCGTCAACAGTTGGGTCCAGCTGTGCCCCGATGGAAGCTGTCTTCTTGGGGTCCGTCGGTTGGACTTGAAATTTGACTATTTTGTCTTCTGGTTTGAAGGAGGTGGATTTGGGATGCTTATCAAGGATTACGTCGTCCCTATCCACCGTAGAGCGTAGTGCAATTAAATCTTCGACCGTGAGGGCCTCAGACGGTGCCTCGAGGGCCAAGGATGTTGTTTTGTTTTCGCGCGGAGGGCTATGTCCGGATCACTAGCAAGAGTGATAATACCGTTGGGACCGGGCATCTTGAGCTTCATATACCCGTAATGAGGTATAGCTTGAAAGCGTGTGAATGCATCTCACCCCAACAGGCCATGATATCCACTGTTGAAAGGGGCCACTTGGAAGGTCGTATTACTATGCTCGATGCCTCCCAGCTGTAGAAAGGGCATGATATCCACTATTCAGACCGATAGTTCTCCAGTGTGCCGAATACCACATTGAGTGTAATTTTCGCCGCGCATCATGCCTCCCGGCTGGGAATGATCCCTCGGAAGGTCATATTACTATGCTCGATGCGGCTCTTGTCTATTTCCATTTTATTCAGTGTGTCCTCGTAGATGAGGTTTAGTCCGCTGCCGCCGTCCATGAGCACTTTAGTGAGCCGAAAGCCATCCACAATTGGGTTGAGAACCAAGGCGGCTGGTGCCGGGAGTGATCGGATTTTTGGTTCGTCACTGGCATTGAAAGTTATGGCCGTGTCATTCTAGGGATTTATTGTTGCGACTTGGCAGACTTCGGCAAGATCGCGGAGTGCCCTCTTGCGTCGATTGTTTGAAGTGAAAGTCTCGAAGACTGTCAATACTCTGAGGTCGTCGTATTCTGGGGGGAGTTGCTCCGCGGTGTTTTTGGTGAGGATATCCTCGCCGCTCTTGGCCACTTGCCGGAGTATCCAACATGCTCTAAGGCTGTGGGTTGGTACGGTATCTAGTGTCATGTGTATTTTGCACGGCCTATCGAGCCATCCCTCCAGAACGGTTCCACGTCCTATAATTGGTTTAGTTTTCTTTACTATAGGTTCGCGTGCCCCGCAAGGGTGCATCCGTTTTGCTCGCCCGAGGGGTTGGGTGGAGATCGGTGGCTCCCAGCGAGTTGTCTGGGTTTTCTAGGCTCTTTCCGTTGTGTAGTACTTCTGCACCATCGTTGCCAAGTCAGCGAAGTGTAATATGCGACGGCGGTTGATGGCATTGAAGATTCCTTTGTCTGTGCAATTATTGCAGAATACTAAAATTGCATCATCGTTGCGGTAGTCCTTAATCTTGTCTTTGACAAGGAGGAATCTGGCCCAAAAGTGATGGACTGTTTCCTGAGGCTGCTGTCATACGTACATGAGGTCGCATATATCCGGTGGGCCGGAATTGCTTGGCGAATATTGCTTGTGGTGGGTGGGTGGTTTTAAATCCGAACCCTAACCCAATTTGGAGTCCGGAGCCTGAAAAACTTCCGAGCTCATTAGTACGGGCTCCGGGATGTTGAACGATTTTTCCGGGCGCAGCGCCCGAACCCAAGTTCAGGGGACTAGGAGTGTTGTTCCGCAGGCGCGTATCCTGCTCTTCGAGCTCAGAAATCCGAACATAGTTCATCTTCAACATAGGGGAAGAATTGTTGTTTTGCTCTTCTACGACCGCTATCTGATGGGTGATCGATGGAGATTTGATTTCTCTCTGATCGGGTTTAAGCCCAATCTAATCATAGTCAGTAGCGACCCCATGGCGGTGATGCGATCCAGGAGTTTGTTTAAAGACGACCACTCCACCGGGTCCATCCGTCTGGAGTATTCGGAGTCAACACGGAGGAGATTTTTGATGACCCGAGAAGTCATCATCGGCTTAACAGCCAAACAAGCGGTCATGGTATAGCCACCCAGCCGGAGGGTTTGGCCTGAGGCCAGAGCTCCTCCGGAGGTGATACTGTCTTTGATAACAAAGCGAGCCATCAACCCTAACTTCGACATCACAGTGGAACTCTCAATGGAAGCACCAATGTCAGTGTCAAAACCGGCGGATCTCGTGTAGGGGGTCCTGAACTGTACGTCTAAGGTCGATGGTAACAGGAGCAGGGGACACGATGTTTTACCCAGGTTTGGGCCCTCTTGATGGAGGTAATACCCTATGTCTTGCTTGATTGATCTTGATGAATATGAGGATTAAAAGAGTTGATCTACCACAAGATCGTAATGGCTAAACCCTAGATGTCTAGCTTGTATGATTGTGATTGCTCCTAAGGACTAAACCCTCCGGTTTATATAGACACCGGAGGGGCCTAGGGTTATACAAAGTCGGTTACGGAGAAAGGAAATAATACATCTGGACGCCTAGCTTGCCTTCCATGCAAAGGAGAGTCCCATCCGGCCATGGGAGGAAGTCTTCTATCTTGTATCTTCATGGCCCAATAGTCCGACCCATGTCACACAGGCCGGACGCCCGAGGACCCCTTAATCAAGGACTCCCTCACCCACTGCAGGAGCTGAAGCTGATGTTATGAACGTCTACAAGCTCGATCTGATGACTACTCTATAGTTCAGCGTGCCATGCTTTACGGCTTAGAACCAGGACTTCAAAGACGTTTTGAATGTCATGGAGCATATGAGATGTTCCATGACTTGAAGTTAATATTTCAAGCAAATGCCCGAGTTGAGAGATATGAATTCTCCAACAAGTTCTATAGCTGGAAGATGGAGGAGAACAGTTCTGTCAGTGAACACATACTCAAAATGTATGGGTATTATAATCACTTAACTCAGTTGGGAGTTGATCTTCCGGTTGGTTGCGTTATTGACAAAGTTCATCAGTCACTGCCACCAAGCTACAAAGGCTTTGTGATGAACTATAATATGCAAGGGGTGAATAAAACAATTCCTGAGCTCTTCGCAATGCTTAAGGCCACGAAGATAGAAATCAAGAAGGAGCATCAAGTGTTGATGGTTAACAAGACCACTAGTTTCAAGAAAAGGGAAAGCGAAAGAAAGGGAACTTCAAGAAGAATGCCAAGCAAGTTGCCACTCCCTAGAAGATGCCCAAAGCTGGACCCAAGCCTGAAACTGAGTGCTTCTACGGCAAAGGGACTGGTCACTGTAAGCGAAACTGCACTAAATACCTCGCGCATAAGAAGGATGGCAAAGTGAACAAAGGTATATTTGATATGCATGTTATTGATGTGTACCTTAATAATGCTCATAGTAGCACCTCAGTATTTGATACTCGTTCCGTTTCTCATATTTGTAACTCGAAACAGGAGCTACGGATTAAACAAAGATTGGCTAAGGATGAGGTGATGATGCGCGTCGGGAATGGTTCCAAGGTCGATGTGATCGCCGTTGGCACGCTACCTCTACATCTACTGATATGTCTCCAATGTATCTATAATTTTTGATGGCTCCATGTTGTTACATTATCTGTTTTGGATGTTTAATGGGATTTAATATGCTCTTTATATTATTTTTGGGACTAACCTATTAACCGGAGGCCCAGTGCCAGTTTCTGTTTTTTGCCTATTTTAGAGTTTCGCAGAAAAGGAATACCAAATGGAATCCAAACGGAATGAAACCTTTGTGATGATCTTTCTTGGATCGAAAGCAAACCAGAAGACTTGGAGTTGAAGTCTGGAACTCTGTGAGGCAGCCACGAGGCAGGACGGTGCGCCCAGGGGGGTAGGTGTGACGCCCGGGTAATTAAGCTACAGTAATCCCCGCTAATGATGCCACGTCACCTCGGTTACTGTGGATAAACTCGCGTTAGTTCGGAACCTAGTTCGAAATTCAAATTTAAAACCAAGCAAACAATAAAAGTTTTCAAATATTAAAACTAAAATGTTCGGAGTGAGCCAAATAATGCATAAGTAAGTATGGTGGAGAAACCACACTTTTATAAAAGTGTAAAATACTCTAAAATGTTTTAAACAGTAGCAAAAACAATTTGTTGAATGCCTTTTACGATAAATAAAATATTAAGCTATTTTATTTTGTTGCCCAAACTTATGTGGCAGTAGCTAATTACTAACACTAAATTAGGGACTACTTTTATAGTCTATAAAACTAAAATAAAAGAGGAACTAAAATAAAACAGAAAACAGAAAAAGAATAATAAACAAAAATAGAACAAAAGAAATAAAAACAGAAAAGGCCTTCCCCCCTACTGGGCATCGGCCCACCCACATGCCGGGCTGGCCATCCAACCAGGACGGCCCACCTAACCCTCCATAACCCCC
>NC_041380.1:466935114-466936546 GCF_002162155.2 Triticum dicoccoides | reverse complement strand
CGCCGCCTGGACACCGCCGCCCCAAGTCGCCGCCACCCGACGCCCGCGGCCTCGACACCGCCGCCCGTCGCCGCCGAGAGCGCCTCCCCGCCGGCCTGCTTCCCCTCCATCGCGACGTCCTCGACCTCCTCCCCGAGCCCCGCTGCCCGAATCCCTACGAATCGTGGTGAGGCCCCCGGCCTCCTCCCTCTCCCTCGCCCCCGCGCTCACCACGACCCTGTCCCGTCCACGCCCGTGCACGCATCACTGCGCCCGCGTGCCGGAGCTTGCGTTCCAGGCCGCACTCGCCCTCCTCCGCCCTCCTTCGCCCCAGCCGGCGCCAGGGGACCAGTCGGGCTGCAGCGCCCCGTCGCCACGGTGGCCTCGCTCCTCTGTGCTGCCTCCGGTCGCCACCCGCCTTCCCCTACTACTCCGGCCGAGCCCCCTCGCGGCCACTACCGCAGCTCCCGCTGGGCCACAGCCGAGCACCGCCTCCGGCTGCCACCCGCACGGCCTCCGGCGGCCGCCCGCGCACCACCGCGGCCTCGCCCCGCTCCGGCCATGGCCATGCCGTGGCCACCGACCTCCGCCGTTCCGGTGCCTCCCGGGTCCGCCTGCACCTGGGCGTGCGCCCACTCGGTCGCGCATTGCGCCCGATGCCCGCTACCGCTAAGGCCCCTGGGGCCTATGACAGATGGGCCCCATGCCCATAACGTTTAAAAAAAGAATTAAAAAAAATAAAAAAAATAAAAAATATATAATAAATAATTAATTACTAAAAAGTTAATTAACTAATTAGTTAATTAACTAAATAATTAACTTAATTAATTCTGATTAAATTAACTAAATAAGGTTAATTAACCTAATGACTAATTTACCTAATTAACTACTGTTAATTAGCTAACAGAGTATGACAAATGGGACCCACGTGTAAGTTTGACTTAGTCAATCCATGTTGGCTGCTGATGTCAACATGACATCATGCTGATGTCATAACTCCATTTTTCGAATTAATTAAATAAATAATTAAATTCCAGAAATTAATAAAATCTTTAGAAAATCATATCTTTTAATCCGTAACTCGGATTAAAATATTTTCAACACGAAAGTTGCTCAGAACGACGAGACGAATCCGGATACGCGGTCCGTTCATCCGCCACGCACCCCTAACATACCAAACACGCAACTTTCCCCCTCCGGTTTATCTGTCCGAAAACGCGAAACACCGGGAATACTTTCCCGGATGTTTCCCCCCTTAACCGGCACCACCTCATACCACGTTAGGGCACACCTAGCACCGCTCATTGTTGCGTCACGCATCGTCGTGTTTATGTTTGCATTGTATTCATTGTTTCTTCCCCCTCTTATCTCCGGTAGACTACGAGACCGACGCTGCTGCTGCCCAGTTCGACTACGGAGTTGACGACCCCTCTCTCTTGCCAGAGCAACCAGG
>NC_041380.1:466934744-466935097 GCF_002162155.2 Triticum dicoccoides | reverse complement strand
TACCGCGTTAGGGCACACCGAACACCGCGTATTGCCTTGATATATTTTGTGGTGCTTTGTTTGCTCTGTATTCATTATTTCTTCCCCCTCTTCTCTCCGGTAGACTACGAGACCGACGCTGCTGCTGACCAGTTCGACTACGAAGTTGACGACCCCTCTCTCTTGCCAGAGCAACCAGGCAAGCCCCCCCCCCCCCTTGATCACCAGATATCGCCTATTCTACTCTATACTGCTTGCATTAGAGTAGTGTAGCATGTTACTGCTTTCCGTTGATCCTATTCTGATGCATAGCCTGACATTGTTGCTACACCTATTGATACCTTACCTGCAATCCTAAATGCTTAGTATAGGAT
>NC_041380.1:466886746-466934700 GCF_002162155.2 Triticum dicoccoides | reverse complement strand
CTATACTGCTTGCATTAGAGTAGTGTAGCATGTTACTGCTTTCCGTTGATCCTATTCTGATGCATAGCCTGACATTGTTGCTACATCTGTTGATACCTTACTTGCAATCCTAAATACTTAGTATAGGTTGCTAGTTTATCATCATTGGCCCTACATTCTTGTCAGTCTGCCTTGCTATACTATTGGGCCGTGATCACTCGGGAGGTGATCACGGGTATATACTATACATACATACATACTATACAGATGGTGACTAAAGTCGGGTCAGCTCGAAGAGTACCCGCGAGTGATTCACGGATTGGGGGCTGAAAGGACCTTTGTCCCGATGGCCCTCTGTGTGGATCTTTGTGGCGGAGCGACAGGGCAGGTTGAGACCACCTAGGAGAGAGGTGGGCCTGGCCCTGTTCGGTGTTCGCGGATACTTAACACGCTTAACGAGATCTTGGTATTTGATCTGAGTTGGCTACGAGCTTATACGCACTAACCATCTACGCGGGATTAGTTATGGGTATCCCGACGTCGTGGTATCAGCCGAAGCACTTCAGACGTCAGCGACGGAGCGGCGCGCGCCGAATTGGACTGGAACGCCACTAGGCTAGGTCTGCTTTCGGCCGCCCTCGCAACGTGCAGGTGTGCTATGGGCGATGGGCCCAAACCCCTGTGCGCTTAGGTTTAGACCGGCGTGCTGGCCTCTCTATTGAGCCTAGGTGGGGCTGCGACGTGTTGATCTTCCGCGGCCGGGCATGACCCAGGAAAGTGTGTCCGGCCAAATGGGATCAAGCGTGCTGGGTAAGTTGGTGCACCCCTGCAGGGAAGTTAATCTATTCGAATAGCCGTGATCTTCGGTAACAGGACGACTTGGAGTTGTACCTTGAGCTTATGACAACTAGAACCGGATACTTAATAAAACACACCCTTCCAAGTGCCAGATACAACCGGTGGTCGCTCTACCTCAGGGATATGAGGAGGGGATCGCCGGGTAGGATTATGCTACTGGAGATGTTACTTGGAGATGCTATTTGGAGATGCTACTTGGAGATGCTATTGGAGGACTTCAATCTACTCTCTTCTACTTGATGCAAGACGGTGGCTGCGAGAAGCGTAGTCTTCGACAGGATTAGCTATCCCCCTCTTATTCTGGCATTCTGCAGTTCAGTCCACTGATATGGCCTCCTTACACATATACCCATGCATATGTAGTGTAGTTCCTTGCTTGCGAATACTTTGGATGAGTACTCACGGTTGCTTTCTCCCCCCTTTTCCCCTTTCCTATCTTTCTGGTTGTCGCAACCAGATGCTGGAGTCCAGGAGCCAGACGCCACCGTCGACGACGACCCCTACTACACTGGAGGTGCCTACTACTACGTGCTGCCCGCTGATGACGACCGGGAGTAGTTTAGGAGGATCCCAGGCAGGAGGCATGTGCCTCTTTCGATCTGTATCCCAGTTTGTGCTAGCCTTCTTAAGGCAAACTTGTTTAACTTATGTCTGTACTCAGATATTGTTGCTTCTGCTGACTCGTCTATGATCGAGCACTTGTATTCGAGCCCTCGAGGCCCCTGGCTTGTATTATGATGCTTGTATGACTTATTTTATTTGTAGAGTTGTGTTGTGATATCTTCCCGTGAGTCCCTGATCTTGATCGTACACATTTGCGTGCATGATTAGTGTACGAGTGAATCGGGGGCGTCACAGTAGGCGCGTCCCCACCCTCGTGGGCCCCATGTAGCGCCACTGACGTACTTCATCCGCCTATATATACCCTTATACCCTAGATCGATCGCAGAGAGCCACGAAACCACTTTTCCACCACCGCAACCTTCTGTACCCGTGAGATCCCATCTTGGGGTCTTTTCCGGCGATCTGCCGGAGGGAGAATCCATCACGAAGGGCTTCTACATCAACACCATAGCCTCTCTGATGAAGCGTGAGTAGTTTACCACAGACCTTTAGGTCCATAGTTATTAGCTAGATGGCTTCTTCTCTCTCTTTGGTTCTCAATACAAAGTTCTCCTCGATGTTCTTGGAGATCTATTTGATGTAATAATATTTTGCGGTGTGTTTGCCGAGATCCGATGAATTGCGGGTTTATGAACAAGATTATCTATGAATATTATTTGGTTCTTCTCTGAATTCTTATATGCATGATTTGCTATCTTTGCAAGTCTCTTTGAATTATCGGTTTAGTTTGGCCTACTAGATTGATCTTTCTTGCAATGGGAGAAGTGCTTAGCTTTGGGTTCAATCTTGCGATGTCCTTTCCCAGTGACAGTAGGGGCAGCAAGGCACGTATTGTATTGTTGCCACCGAGGATAAAAAGATGGGGTTTATATCATATTGCTTGAGTTATCCCTCTACATCATGTCATATTGCTTAATGTGTTACTCTGTTCTTATGAACTTAATACTCTAGATGCATGCTGGATAGCGGTCGATGTGTGGAGTAATAGTAGTAGATGCAGAATCGTATCGATCTACTTGACACGGACGTGATGCCTATATTAATGATCATTGCCTTAGATATCTTCATAACTATGCGCTTTTCTATCAATTGCTCGGCAGTAATTTGTTCACCCACCGTAATACATGCTATCTTGAGAGAAGCCACTAGTGAGACCTATGGCCCCCAGGTCTCTTTCTTATTATATTGCATCTCATTTATTTACATCGCATCTCGTTTACAATTTTGCAATATTTACTTTCCAATCTATACAACAAAAATACCAAAAATATTTACTTTACTATCTTTATCAGATCTCACTTGTGCGAGTGACCGTGAAGGGATTGACAACCCCTTTATCGCGTTGGTTGCAAGGTTCTTAATTGTATGTGCAGGTACTAGGTGACTTGAGCGCTGTCTCCTACTGGATTGATACCTTGGTTCTCAAAAACTAAGGGAAATACTTATGCTACTTTGCTGCATCACCCTTTCCTCTTCAAGGGAAAACCAACGCATGCTCAAGAGGTAGCATCTACCTTCGGGATTAGTTTTCGACCTAGATAATTGTTATTTGGTGCCAGCGTTGAGCATGAACATTATATCTGGATCTTGTTTAGTGCAAGACAGTTATTCATTTAAATCAGAGAATAATTGTTGTTCTATTTATATGAGTAAAATCTTTTATGTTCATGCACCCTTGAAGAATGGTCTATGATCTTGTTGAATCTCGATACTAGTGATACACATATTCATAATATTGATGCAAAAAAATGCAAAGTTGATAATGATAGTGCAACATACTTGTGGCACTGCTGTTTAGGTCATATTGGTGTAAAGCGTATGAAGAAACTCCAACCTGATGGACTTTTGGAATCACTTGATTATGAATCATTTGATACTTACGAACCATGACTCATGGGCAATATGACTAAAACTCCGTTCTTCAGAACAATGGAGCGAGCTAATGATTTATTGGAAATAATACATACCGATGTATGCGGTCTGATGAGTGTTGAGGCACGCAGCGGGTATTGTTATTTTCTAACCTTCACAGATGATTTATGTAGATATGGGTAAATTTACTTAATGAAATACAAGTCTGAAACAATTGAAATGTTAAAAGAATTTCAGAGTGAAGTAGAGAATCATCGTAACAAGAAAATAAAGTTTCTACGATCTGATCGCGGAGGTGAATATTTGAGTTGCAAGTTTGGCCTTCATGTGAAACAATGTGGAATTGTTTCACAACTCACGCCACCTGGAACACCAAGCGTAATGGTGTGTCCAAACATCCTAACTGTACTTTATTAGATATGGTGTGTTCTATGATGTCTCTTGCCGATTTACCACTATCATTTTGGGGTTGTGCATTAGAGACAACCGCATTCACGTTAAATAGGGCACCGTCTAAATCCGTTGAGACGACACCATATGAACTATGGTTTGGCGACAAACCTAAGCTGTCATTTCTTAAAGTTTGGGGTTTCGACACTTATGTCAAAAGGCTTCAGCCCGGCAAGCTCGAACCCAAATCGGACAAGTTCATCTTCATAGGATACCCTAAAGAAACAATTGGGTACACGTTCCACCATAGATCCGAAAGCAAGAACTTTGTTGCTAAGAATGGATCCTTTCTAGAGAAGGAGTTTCTCTCGAAAGAAGTGAGTGGGAGAAAAGTAGAACTTGATGAGGTAATTGTACCTTCTCTCGAATTGGAAAGTAGCACATCAGAGAAATCCGTTCTCGTGATGCCTACGCCAACTAGAGAGGAAGCTAATGATGATGATCATGAAACTTCAAATCAAGTTACTATTGGACCTCGTAGGTCGAATAGAGCACGTTCCGCACCAGAGTGGTACGTTAATCATGTCCTGGAAGTCATGTTACTAGACCATGGCGAACCTACGAACTATGAAGAAGCTATGATGATCCCAGATTCTGAAAGATGGCTTGAGGCCATGAAATCTGAGATAGCATTCATGTATGAGATCAAAGTGTGGACTTTGGTGGACTTGCCTGATGATCGGCAAGCCATTGAGAATAAATGGATATTGAAGAAGAAGACATGTGCTAATGGTAATGTCACCATCTACAAAGCTCGACTTGTCACAAAAGGTTTTCGACAAGTTCAAGGGGTTGACTACGATGAGACCTTCTCACCCGTAGCGATGCTTAAGTCAGTCCGAATCATGTTAGCAATTGCCGCATTTTACAATTATGAAATTTGGCAAGTGGACGTCAAAACTGCATTCCTTAATGGATTTCTTAAAGAAGAGTTGTATATGATGCAACCAGAAGGTTTTGTCAATCCTAAAGGTGCTAACAAAGTGTGCAAGCTCCAGCGATCCATCTATGGACTGGTGCAAGCATCTCGGAGTTGGAATGTACGCTTTGATGAGGTGATCAAAGCATATGGTTTTATACAGACTTTCTGTGAAGCATGTATTTACAAGAAAGTGAGTGGGAGCTCTGTAGCATTTCTAATATTATATGTGGATGACATATTGTTGATTGGAAATGATATAGAATTTCTGGATAGCATAAAAGGATACTTGAATAAGAATTTTAAAATGAAAGACCTCGGTGAAGCTGCTTATATATTGGGCATCAAGATCTATAGGGATAGATCAAGATGCTTGATAGGACTTTCACGAAGCACATGCCTTGATAAAGTTTTGAATAAATTCAAAATGGATCAGTTAAAGAAAGGGTTCTTGCCTGTGTTACAAGGTGTGAAGTTGAGTCAGACTCAAAGCCCGACCACTATAGAAGATAGAGAGAAAATGAATGTCATTCCCTATGCCTCAGCGATAGGTTCTATCATGTATGATATGTTGTGTACTAGACCTGATGTGTGCCTTGCCATAAGTCTGGCAGGGGGTACCAAAGTAATCCAGGAGTGGATCACTAGATAGCGGTCAAGAACATCCTGAAGTACCTGAAAAGGACCAAGGATATGTTTCTCGTTTATGGAGGTGACGAAGAGCTTGTTGTAAATGGTTACATCGATGCTAGCTTCGACACTGATCCGGATGACTCTTAGTCACAAACCAGATACATGTTATTGAATGGTGGAGTTGTCAGTTGGTGTAGTTCCAAGCAGAGCATCATGGCGGGATCAACATGTGAAGCGGAATACATAGCTGCTTTGGAAGCAGCAAATGAAGGAGTCTGGATGAAGGAGTTCATATCCGATATAGGTGTAATACCTAGTGCGTCGGATCCAATGAAAATCTTTTGTGACAATACTGGAGCAATTGCCTTGGCAAAGGAATCCATATTTCACAAGAGAACCAAACACATCAAGAGATGCTTCAACTCCATTCATGAACAAGTCAAGGATGGAGACATAGAAATTTGCAAAATACATACAAATCTGAATGTAGCAGACCCATTGACTAAGCCTCTTCCACGAGCAAAACATGACCAACACCAAGACTCCATGGGTGTTAGATTCATTACAATGTGATATAGATTATTAACCTTAGTGCAAGTGGGAGACTAAAGGAAATATTCCCTAGAGGCAATAATAAAGTTGTTATTATATATTTCCTTATTCATGATAAAGGTTTATTATTCATGCTAGAATTGCATTGAACGGAAACTTGAATACATAAACAAATACCATGTCCCTAGTATGCCTCTACTAGACTAGATCGTTGATCAAAGATGGTTAAAGTTTCCGGACCATGGACATGTGTTGTCATTTGATAACGAGATCACATCATTAGGAGAATGATGTGATGGACAAGACCCATCCGTTTGCTTAGCATAATGATCGTTCAGTTTTATTGCTATTTCTTTCTTCATGTCAAATACATATTCCTTCGACTATGAGATTATGTAACTCCCGGATACCGGAGGAATACCTTGTGTTCTATCAAACATCACAACATAATTGGGTGATCATAAAGATGCTCTACAAGTATCTCCAAAGGTGTTTGTTGAGTTGGCATAGGTCGAGATTAGGATTTGTCACTCCGACTATTGGAGAGGTATCTGTGGGCCCTCTCGGTGATACACATCATAAGCTTGCAAGCAAATGACTAAGTAGTTATTCGCAAGGTGATGTATTACGGAATGAGTAAAGAGACTTGCCGGTAACGACATTGAACTAGGAATGAAGATACCGATGATCTAATCTCGGGAAAGTAACATACCGATGGACAAAGGGAATTACATATGTTGTCATAACGGTTTGACCGATAAAGATATTCGTAGAATATGTAGGAGCCAATATGGGAATCCAGGTTCCGCTATTGGTTATTGGACGGAGAGGTTTCTCGGTCATGTCTACATAGTTCTCAAACCCGTAGGGTCCGCACGCTTAACGTTCGATGACGATATAGTATTATATGAGTTATGTGATTTAGTGACCGAATGTTGTTCGGAGTCCTGGATGAGATCACGGACATGACAAGGAGTCTCTAAATGGTCGAGAGGTAAAGATTCATATATAGTACAATAGTATTCAGACACCAAAATTGTTTCGGGGGGTAGCGGGTACTTCTCGGGTCACCGGAAGGGGTTCCGGGCACCCCCGACAAAAGTTATGCCCGACAAATTTCCAACAAGTACTTCAACTAGTATTCAGACTTGCACTTTTTCCTAAATTTTATACAGGCAAATTATAGTTGAAGGAAATATGCCCTAGAGGCAACAATAAAATTGTTGTTTTATATTTCCTTATATAATGATAAATGGTTATTATTCATGATGGAATTGTATCAACCGGAAACTTGATACATGTATGGATACATAGACAAAACACCATGTCCCTAGTAAGCCTCTACTAGACTAGCTCGTTAATCAAAGATGGTTACGTTTCCTAACCATAGACATGTGTTGTCATTTGATGAATGGGATCACATCATTAGGAGAATGATGCAATGGACAAGACCCATCCCTAAGCATAGCATATTGATCGTTCAGTATTATTGCTATTGCTTTCTTCATGTCAAATACATATTCCTTCGACTATGAGATTATGCAACTCCCGGATACCGGAGGAATGCCTTGTGTGCTATCAATGACACAACGTAACTGGGTGATTATAAAGATGCTCTACAGGTATCTCCAAAGGTGTTTGTTGGGTTGGCATAGATCGAGATTAGGATTTGCCACTCCGAGTATCGGAGAGGTATCTCTGGGCCCTCTTGGTAATACACATCATAAGAAGCCTTGCAATCAAAGTGACTAATGAGTTAGTTATAGGATGATGTATTACGAAACAAGTAAAGAGACCTGTCGATAACAAGGTTGAACTAGGTATGAAGATACCGACGATCGAATCTCATGCAAGTAACATACCGATGATAAAGGGAATAACGTATGTTGTCATAACGGTTCGACCGATAAAGATCTTCGTAGAATATGTAGGAGCCAATATGAGCATCCAGGTTCCGCTATTGGTTATTGACCGGAGAGGTGTCTCGGTCATGTCTACATAGTTCTCGAACCCGTAGGGTCCGCACGCTTAACGTTCGATGATGATTTAGTATTATATGAGTTATGTGATTTGGTGACCGAATGTTGTTCAGAGTCCCGGATGAATCATGGACATGATGAGGAGTCTCGAGATGATCTAGAGGTAAAGATTGATATATAGGATGATGGTATTCGGACACCGGAAGTGTTCTGAAGGGTATCGGGTACTTATCGGGTCGCCGGAAGGTGTTTCGGGTACCCCCGGCAATCCTATGGCCCATATGGGCCTTGTGAAGGAACACACCAGCCCACAAGGGGCTAGTGCACCCTATAAGGCTATAGGAGCAGGAGAAGGAAAGGGGGAAGGGAAAGGAAAGTGTGGATTAGGATTCCCACTTCCTTCCCTCACCCCCACTTTCCTTCCCCTTCATGCATACATGGAAAAGGGGCGCAGAGCAAGGCAGGCCCCCTAGGGGCGGCGGCCAACCCTAGGGCGCCCATGGCTGCCTCTCCTCCCCCTCCCACCTATACATATGTGGGGAGGGGCGCATAGAACACACAACAACAATCATCATCCGTGCACGGCGCTCCCCTCCACAGTTTACACCCCCGGTCATATTCTCGCGGTGCTTAGGCGAAGCCCTACGCGGATGACTTCACCATTACCGTCACCACTCCATCGTGTTGACGGAACTCATCTACTTCGTCGACACCTTGTTGTATCAAGAAGGCGAGGGACGTCATCGCGCTGAACGTGTGCAGAACTCGGAGGTGTCGTACTTTCGATACTTGATCGGTCGGAGCTAGAAGAAGTTCGACTACATCAACCATGTTGTCAAACGCTTCTGCTTTTGGTCTACGAGGGTACATAGTGAAGGAAATATGCCCTAGAGGCAATAATAAAGTTATTATTTATCTCCTTATTTCATGATAAATATTTATTATTCATGCTAGAATTGTATTAACCGGAAACATAATACATGTGTGAATACATAGACAAACATAGTGTCACTAGTATGCCACTACTTGACTAGCTCGTTAATCAAAGATGGTTAAGTTTCCTAACCATAGACATGAGTTGTCATTTGATTAACGGGATCACATCATTAGGAGAATGATGTGATTGACTTGACCCATTCTGTTGGCTTAGCACTTGATCGTTTAGTATGTTGCTATTGCTTTCTTCATGACTTATACATGTTCCTATGACTATGAGATTATGCAACTCCCGTTTACCGGAGGAACACTTTGTGTGCTACCAAACATCACAACATAACTGGGTGATTATAAAGGTGCACTACAGGTGTCTCCGAAGGTACTTGTTGAGTTGGCGTATTTCGAGATTAGGATTTGTCACTCCGATTGTCGGAGAGCTATCTCTGGGCCCACTCGGTAATGCACATCACTATAAGCCTTGCAAGCATTGTAACTAATGAGTTAGTTGCGGTATGATGTATTACGGAATGAGTAAAGAGACTTGTCAGTAACGAGATTGAACTAGGTATTGAGATACCTACAATCGAATCTCGGGCAAGTAACATACCAATGACAAAGGGAACAACGTATGTTGTTATGCGGTTTGACCGATAAAGATCTTCGCAGAATATGTAGGAGCCAATATGACCATCTAGGTTCCGCTATTGGTTATTGACCAGAGACATGTCTCGGTCATGTCAACATAGTTCTTGAACCCGTAGGGTCCGCACGCTTAAAGTTTCGGTGACGGTTGTATTATGAGTTTTATGTTTTGATGTACCAAAGGTAGTTCGGAGTCCCGGATGTGATCATGGACATGACGAGGAGTCTCGAAATGGTCGACACATAAATATTGATATATTGGATGACTATGTTCAGACACTGGAATGGTTTCGGGGAGTTTCGGACATATACCGGACTACCGGGGGGTTACCGGAACCCCCCGTGGAGTTTAATGGGCCAAGATAGGCTTTAGTGGACAAGAGGAGGGGCGGCTAGGGCAAGCCGCGCGCCCCCTCCCCCTCTAGTCTGAATTGGACAAGGAGGGGGGCGGGGCCCCCCTTTCCTTCCTCTCTCTCCTTCCCTTCCTTTCCCCCTCCTACTCCAACTAGGAAAAGAGGGAGTCCTACTCCCGATGGGAGTAGGACTCCTCCTTGGCGCGCCCTCCCCTGGCCGTCCACCTCCTCCCCCCTGGTCCTTTATATACGAGGGCAGGGGGCACCTCTAGACACAACAATTGATCTCTTGATCTCTTAGCCGTGTGCAGTGCCCCCCTCCACCATATTCCACCTTGATCATATCGTAGCGGTGCTTAGGCGAAGCCCTGCATCGGTAGAAACATCATCACCGTCACAACGCCGTCGTGCTGACGGAACTCTCCCGTGAAGCTCTGCTGGATCGGAGTTTGCGGGACGTCATCGAGCTGAACGTGTGCTGAACTCGGAGGTGTCGTACATTCGGTACTTGGATCGGTCGGATCGTGAAGACGTACGACTTCATCAATCGTGTTGTGCTAACGCTTCTGCTTTCGGTCTACAAGGGTACATAGACAACACTCTCCCCTCTCGTTGCTATGCGTCACCATGATCCTGTTTGTGCGTAGGAAAATTTTGAAATTACTACGTTCCCCAACATTGGTATCGGAGTCAGGTTTTATGCGTAGATGTTATATGCACGAGTAGAACACAAGTGAGTTGTGGGCGATACAAGTCATACTGCTTACCAGCATGTCATACTTTGGTTCGGCGGTATTGTTGGATGAAGTGGCCCGGACCGACATTACGTGTACGCTTACGCGAGAGTGGTTCTACCGACGTGCTTTGCACACAGGTGGCTGGCGGGTGTCAGTTTCTCCAACTTTAGTTGAACCGAGTGTGGCTACGCCCGGTCCTTGAGAAGGTGAAAACAGCAATAACTTGACGAACTATCGTTGTGGTTTTGATGCGTAGGTAAGAACGGTTCTTGCTCAGCCCGTAGCAGCCACGTAAAACTTGCAACAACAAAGTAGAGGATGTCTAACTTGTTTTTGTAGGGCATGTTGTGATGTGATATGGTCAAGGAATGATGCTAAATTTTATTATATGAGATGATCATGTTTTGTTAAAGTTATCGGCTACTGGCAGGAGCCTTGTGGTTGTCTCTTTATTTGCATAAGATGCAAGTGCTATGTAATTGCTTTACTTTATCGCTATGCGAAAGCAATATTTGCAAATGCAATAGCTAGTGAGACGACCATGTGACGACACGTTGATAAAAGATCAAGATGATGGAGATCATAGTGTCATGCCGGTAACAATGGAGATTATGATAGTACTTCGGAGATGGAGATCACAAGCACAAGATGATTATGGCCATATCATATCACTTATATTGATTGCATGTGATGTTTATCTTTTATGCATCTTATTTTGCTTAGATCGACAGTAGCATTATAAGATGATCTCTCACTAAATTTCAAGGTATAAGTGTTCTCCGTGAGTATGCACCGTTGCCAAAGTTCTTTGTGCTAAGACACCACATGATGATCAGGTGTGATAAGCTCTACGTTCAAATACAACGGGTGCAAAACAGTGGCACACGCGGAATACTCGGGTTAAACTTGACAAGCCTAGCATATGCAGATATGGCCTTGGAACAGTGAGACCGAAAGATCAAGCATGGATCATATAGTAGATATGATCAACATAGTGATGTTCACCATTGAAAACTACTCCATCTCGCGTGATGATCGGACATGGTTTAGTTGATTTGGATCACGTGATCACTTAGATGATTAGAGGGATGTCTATCTAAGTGGGAGTTCTTAAGTAATACGATTAATTAAACTTTAATTTATCATGAACTTAGTCCTGGTAGTATTAGCATATCTATGTTGTAGATCAATAGCTCGCGTTTAGCTCCCCTGTTTTATTTTTGATATGTTCCTAGAGAAAAATAAGTTGAAAGATGTTAGTAGCAAAGATGTGGAGTAGCTCCGTGATCTGAGGATTATCCTCATTGCTGCACAGAACTATTATGTCCTTGATGCACTGCTAGGTGACAGAACTATTGCAGGAGCAGATGCGGATGTTTTGAACATTTTGACAAAAGCTCGGTTTGATAACTACTTGATAGTTTAGTGCACCATGCTTTACGTCTTAGAACAGGGACTTCAAAAATGTTTTGAACGCCACGGAGCATATAAGATGTTCCAAGAGTTGAAATTGGTATTTCAAACTCATGCCTGTGTCGAGAGGTATGAGACCTCTGAGATTACTTTGCCTACAAGATGGAGGAGAATAGCTCAACCAGTAAGCATGTGCTCAGATTGTCTGGGTACTACAATCACTTGAATCAAGTGGGAGATAATCTTCTAGATAAGATAGTGATTGACAGAGTTCTCTAGTCACTATCACCAAGTTGCTAGAACTTCGTGATGAACTATAATATGCAAGGGATAACAGAAACGATTCCCAAGCTCTTCGTGATGCTAAAATCGACGAAGGTAGAAATCAAGAAAGCATCAAGTGTTGATGCTTAACAAGACCAGTAGTTTCAAGAAAAGGGCAAAGGGAAGAAGGGGAACTTCAAGAAGAATGGCAAGCAAGTTGCTGCTCAAGTGAAGAAGCCCAAGTCTGGACCTAAGCGTGATACTAAGTGCTTTTACTGCAAAGGGACTAGTCACTGGAAGCGGAACTGCCCCAAGTATTTGGCGGATAAGAAGTATGGCAAAGTGAACAAAGGTAGATTGGATATACATGTTATTGATGTGTACTTTACTAGTGTTTATAGCAACCCCTCGGTATTCGATACTAGTTCAGTTGCTAAGAGTAGTAACTTGAAACGGGAGTTGCAGAATGAATAGAGACTAGTTATGGGTGAAGTAACGATGTGTGTTGGAAGTAGTTCCAAGAATGATATGATCATCATCGCACACTCCCTATACTTTCGTGATTAGTGTTGAACCTAAATAGGTGTTATTTGGTGTTTGTGTTGAGCATGAATATGATTTGATCATGTTTATTGCAATACGGTTATTCATTTAAATTAGAGAATAATTGTTGTTCTGTTTACATGAATAAGACCTTCTATGGTCCTACACCCAATGAAAATGGTTTGTTGGATCTTGATTGTAGTGATACACATATTCATAATATTGATGACAAAAGATGCAAAGTTAATAATGACAGTGCAACTTATTTGTGGCACTGCCGTTTACGTCATATTGGTGTAAAACGCATGAAGAAACTCCATGCTGATGGGCTTTTGGAATCGCTTGATTATGAATCACTTGATGCTTGCGAACCATGCCTCATGGGCAAGATGACTAAGGCTCCATTCTTCGGAACAATGGAGCGAGCCACTGATTTGTTGGAAATAATACATACCGATGTATGCGGTTCAATGAGTGATGAGGCTCACGGCAGATATCATTGTTTTCTGACCTTCACAGATGATTTAAGCAGATATGAGTATATCTACTTGATGAAACATAAGTCTGAAACATTTGAAAAGTTCAAAGAATTTCAGAGTGAAGTGGAAAATCATCGTAGCAAGAAAATAATGTTTCTACGATCTGATCGTAGAGGAGAATATTTGAGTTACGAGTTTGGTCTTCATTTTGAAACATTGCGGAATAGTTTCGCAACTCACGCCACCTGGAACACCACAGCATAATGGTGTGTCCGAACATCGCAACCGTACTTTATTAGATACGGTGCAATCTATGACGTCTCTTACCGATTTATCACTATCGTTTTGGGGTTATGCATTAGAGACAGCTGCATTCACGTTAAATAGGGCACCATCTAAATCCGTTGAGACGACACCGTATGAACTATGTTTTGGCAAGAAACCAAAGTTGTCGTTTCTTAAAGTTTGGGATTGCGATGCTTATGTGAAAAAGTTTCATACTGATAAGCTCAAACCCAAATCGGAGAAATGTGTCTTCATAGAATACCCAAAGGAGAAAGTTGGGTACACCTTCTATCACAGATCCGAAGGAAAGACATTCGTTGCTAAGAATGGATCCTTTCTAGAGAAGGAGTTTCTCTCGAAAGAAGTGAGTGGGAGGAAAGTAGAACTTGATGAGGTAACTGTACCTGCTCCCTTATTGGAAAGTAGTTCATCACAGAAATCTGTTCCTGTGATTCCTACACCAATTAGTGAGGAAGCTAATGATGATGATCATGTAACTTCAGATCAAATTACGACCGAACCTCGTAGGTCAACCAGAATGAGATCCGCACCAGAGTGGTACGGTAATCCTGTTCTGGAGGTCATGTTACTTGACCATGACGAACCTACGAACTATGAGGAAGCGATGATGAGCCTAGATTCCACGAATTGGCTTTAGGCCATAACATCTGAGATGGGATCCATGTATGAGAACAAAGTGTGGACTTTGGTTGACTTGCCCGATGATCGGCAAGCCATAGAAAATAAATAGATCTTCAAGAGGAAGATGGATGCTGATAGTAGTGTTACTATCTTCAAAGCTAGACTTGTTGATAAAGGTTTTGACAAAGTTCAAGGTGTTGACTACGATGAGATTTTCTCACTCGTAGCGATACTTAAGTCTGTCCAAATCATGTTAGCAAATTGCCACATTTTATGAAATCTGTCAAATGGATGTCAAAACTATATTCCTTAATGGATTTATTAAAGAAGAGTTGTATATGATGCAACCAGAAGGTTTTGTCGATCCTAAAGGTGCTAACAAAATGTGCAAGCTCCAGCGATCCATCTATGGACTGGTGCAAGCATCTCAGAGTTGGAATATACGCTTTGATGAGTTGATCAAAGCATATAGTTTTATACAGACTTGTGGTGAAGCCTATATTTACAAGAAAGTGAGTGGGAGCACTACAACATTTCTGATAAATATATGTGAATGACATATTGTTGATTAGAAATAATGTAGAATTTTCTGGAAAGCATAGAGGAGTATTTGAAAGGAGTTTTTCAAATAAAGACCTCAGTGAAGATAGATCAAGACGCTTGATAAGTTTTTTCAATGAGTACATACCTTGACAAGGATTTAAAGTAGTTCAAAATGGAACAGTCAAAGAAAGAGTTCTTACCTGTGTTACAAGGTGTGAAATTGAGTAAGACTCAAAGCCCGACCACGGCAGAAGATAGAAAGAGAATGAAAGTCATTCCCTATGCCTCAGCCATAGTTTATATAAAGTATGCCATGCTATGTACCAGATCTATTGTATACCCTGCACTGATTTTAGCAAGGGAGTACAATAGTGATCTAGGAGTAGATCACTGGACAGCGGTCAAAATTATCCTTAGTGGAATAAGGATATATTTATTGATTATGGAGGTGACAAAAGGTTCGTCGTAAAGGGTTATGTCGATGCAAATTTTGAAACTGATCCAGGCGATTCTAAGTCTCAGTCTGGATACATTTGAAAGTGGGAGCAATTAGCTAGAGTAGCTCCGTGCAGAGCATTGTTGACATGGTGATGTGAATGTGGCAGACCCGTAGACTAAACTTCTCTCACAAGCAAAACATGATCACACCTTAGTACTCTTTGGGTGTTAATCACATAGTGATGTGAACTGGATTATTCACTCTAGTAAACCCTTTGGGTGTTGGTCACATGACGATGTGAACTATGGGTGTTAATCACATGGTGATGTGAACTATTGGTGTTAAATCACATGGCGATGTGAACTAGATTATTGACTCTAGTGCAAGTGGGAGACTGAAGGAAATATTCCCTAGAGGCAATAATAATGTTATTATTTATTTCCTTATTTCATGATAAATGTTTATTATTCAAGCTAGAATTGTATTAACTGGAAACATAATACATGTGTGAATACATAGACAAACATAGTGTCACTAGTATGCCTCTACTTGACTAGCTCATTAATCAAAGATGGTTAAGTTTACTAACCATAGACATGAGTTGTCATTTGATTAACGGGATCACATCATTAGGAGAATGATGTGATTGACTTGACCCATTCCGTTAGCTTAGCACTTGATCGTTTAGTATGTTGCTTTTGCTTTCTTCATGACTTATACATGTTCCTATGACTATAAGATTATGCAACTCCAATTTACCGGAGGAACACTTTGTGTGCTACCAAACGTCACAACATAACTAGGTGATTATAAAGGTGCTCTGCAGGTGTCTCCGAAGGTACTTGTTGAGTTGGCATATTTCGAGATTAGGATTTGTCACTCTGATTGTCGGAGAGGTATCTCTGGGCCCACTCGGTAATGCACATCACTATAAGCCTTGCAAGCATTGTAACTAATGAGTTAGTTGCGGTATGATGTATTACGGAACGAGTAAAGAGACTTGCCAGTAACGAGATTGAACTAGGTATTGAGATGCCGACGATCGAATCTCGGGCAAGTAACATACCGATGACAATGGGAACAACGTATGTTGTTATGCGTTTTGACCGATAAAGATCTTCGTAGAATATGTAGGAGCCAATATGAGCATCCAGGTTCCACTATTGGTTATTGACCGGAGACATGTCTCGGTCATGTCTACATAGTTCTCGAACTCGTAGGGTCCGCACGCTTAAAGTTTCGATGACGATTGTATTATGAGTTTTATGTTTTGATGTACCGAAGGTAGTTTGGAGTCCCGGATGTGATCGTGGACATGACGAGGAGTCTCGAAATGGTCGAGACATAAATATCGATATATTGGACGACTATGTTTGGACACTGGAATGGTTTCGGGGAGTTTTGGACATATACCAGAGTATCGGGGGGTTACTGGAACCCCCCGGGGAGTTTAATGGGCCAAGATGGGCTTTAGTGGAGAAGAGGAGGGGAGGCTAGGGCAGGCCGCGTGCCCCCTCCCCCTCTAGTCCGAATTGGAACAAGGAGGAGGGGCGGCGCCCCCCTTTCCTTCCTCTCTCTCTCCTTCCCTTCCTTTCCCCCTCCTACTCCAACTAGGAAAAGAGGGTATGGTGGTAGCATTATAAGAAGATCCCTTAAACTAAATTTCAAGGTAAAAGTGTTCTCCCTGAGTATGCACCGTTGCTACAGTTCTTCGTTTTGAGGCACCACATGATGATCGGGTGTGATAGACTCTACGTTCACATACAACGGTGCAAGACAGTTTTGCACATGCGGAATACTCGGGTTAAACTTGACGAGCCTAGCATGTACAGACATGGCCTCGGAACACTGGAGACTGAAAGGTCGAACGTGAATCATATAGTAGATATGATCAACATAGAGATGTTCACCATTGATGACTACTCCATCTCACGTTTTGATCAGACATGGTTTAGTTGATTTGGATCACGTATCACTTAGATGACTTGAGGGATGTCTATCTAAGTGGGAGTTCTTAAGTAATATGATTAATTGAACTTAATTTATCATGAACTTGGTCATAATAGTATCTGCATATCTATGTTGTGGATCAATAGCTCGCGTTGTAGCTCCCCTATGTTTTTGATATGTTCCCAGAGAAAACTAACTTGAAAGATGATAGTAGCAATGATGCGAACTGGGTCCGTCATCTGAGGATTATCCTCATTGCTGCATAGAAGAATTACGTCCTTGATGCACCACTAAGTGATAGACCTATTGCAGGAGCAGATGCGGACGTTATGAACGTTTGGCAACCTCGATATGATGACTACTTGATAGTTTAGTGCACCATTCTTTACGGCTTAGAACCGGGACTTCAAAAACATTTTGAATGCCACGGAGCATATCAGATGTTCCAAGAGTTGAAATTGGTATTTCAGACTCATGCCCATGTCGAGAGGTATGATACCTCTGACAAGTACTTTGCCTACAAGATGGAGGGGAATAGCTCAACCAGTGAGCATATGCTCAGAATTTCTGGGTACTACAATCACTTGAATCAAGTGGGAGTTCATCTTCTAGATAAGATAGTGACTGACAGAGTACTTTGGTCACTATCACCAAGCTACAAGAACTTCGTGATGAACTATAATGTGCAAGGATAACAGAAAAGATTCCTGAGCCCTTCGCGATGCTGAAATCAGCAAAGGTAGAAATCAAGAAAGAGCATCAAGTGTTGATGGTTAACAAGACCACTAGTTTCAAGAAAAGGGCAAAGGAAAAGAAAGGGAACTTCAAGAAGAATGACAAGCAAGTTGCCAATCCCGTGAAGAAGCCCAAAGCTAGACCTAAGCCTGAAACTAAGTGCTTCTACTTCAAAGGGAATGTTCACTGGAAGCGGAACTACCCCAAATACTTAATGGATAAGAAGTATGGCAAAGTGAACAAAGGTATATTTGATATACATGTTATTGATGTGTACTTTACTAGTGTTCATAGTAACCCCATGGTATTTGATACTGGTTCAGTTGCTAAGATTAGTAACTCAAAACAGGAGTTGCAAAATGAACAGAGACTAGTTAAGGGCGAGGTGACGATGTGTGTTGGAAGTGATTCCAAGGTTGATAAGATCACCATCACACACTCTGTCTACCTTCTGGATTAGTGTTGGATCTAAATAAATGTTATTTGGTGTTTGCGTTGAGCATGAATATGATTGGATCATGTTTATTGCGATACGGTTATTCATTTAAGTCAGAGAATAATTGTTGTTCTGTTCACATTAATAAAACCTTCTATGGTCATACACCCAATGTAAAGGCTTTATTGAATCTCGATCGTAGTGATACACATATTCATAATATTGATGCCAAAAGATGCAAAGTTGATAATGATAGTGCAACATATTTGTGGCACTGCCGTTTACCTTGATGAGGTAATTGTACCTTCTCTCGAATTGGAAAGTGGCACATCAGTGAAATCCATTCCCGTGATGCCTACACCAACTAGAGAGAAAGCTAATGATGATGATCATGAAAATTCGGATCAAGTTACTATTGGACCTCGTAGGTCGAACAGACCACGTTCTGCACCAGAGTAGTACGGTAATGTTGTCCTGGAAGTCATGTTATTAGACCATGGCGAACCTAAAAACTATGAAGAATCTATGATAAGCCTAGATTCCGACAGATGGCTTGAGGCCATGAAATCAGAGATAGGATCCATGTATGAGAAAAAAGTGTGGACTTTGGTGGACTTGCCCGATGATTGGCAAGCCATTGAGAATAAATGGATCTTCAAGAGGAAGATGGACACTGATGGTAGTGTTACTATCTACAAAGCTCGACTTGTCGCGAAAGGTTTTTGACAAGTTCAAGGTGTTGACTACGATGAGATGTTCTCATTCGTAGTGATGCTTAAGTTTGTCCGAATCATGTTAGCAATTGCTGCATTTTATGCAATCTGGAAAACGAATGTCAAAAACTGAATTCCTTAATGGATTTCTTAAAGAAGACTTGTATATGATGCAACCAGAAGGTTTTGTTGATCCTAAAGGTGCTAACAAAGTGTGAAAACTCTAGCGATCCATCTATAGACTGGTGCAAGCATCTCAGAGTTGGAATATATGCTTTGATAAGGTGATCAAAGCATATGGTTTTATACAGACTTTTGGAGAAGCCTGTATTTACAAGAAAGTGAGTGGGAGCTCTGTAGCATTTGTGATATTATATGTGGATGACATATTGTTGATTGGAAATGATGTAGAATTTCTGGATAGCATAAAAGGATATTCGAATAAGAATTTTTCAATGAAAGACCTTGGTGAAGCTGCTTACATATTGAGCGTCAAGATCTATAGAGCTAGATCAAGACGCTTGATAAGAATTTCAATGAGTACATACCTTGACAAGATTTTGAAGGAGTTCAAAATGGATCAGTCAAAGAAGGAGTTATTGCCTGTATTGTAAGGTGTGAAGTTGAATAAAGACTCAAAACCCGACCACAACAGAAGATAAAGAGAGAATGAAAGGCATTCCCTATGCCTCAGCCATAGGTTCTATAAAGTATGCCATGTTGTGTGCCAAACCTTTTGTGTACCTTGCCATGAGTTTGGCAAGGGGGTACAATAGTGATCCAGGACTAGATCAATGTACAGCAGACAAAACTATCCTTAGTTACCTTAAAGAGGACTAAGGAAATGTTTCTCGGTTATGGAGGTGATAAAGAGTTCGTCGTAAAGAGTTACGTCGATGCAAGCTTTGACACTAATCTAGATGACTCTAAGTCTCAATCTAGATATGTATTGAACGTGGGAGCAATTAGCTAGAGTAGCTCCATGCAGAGCATTGTAGACATAGAAATTTGCAAAATACACACGGATCTGAATGTGGCAGACCCGTTGACTAAAACTTCACTCACAAGCGAAACATGATCACACCTTAGTACTCTTTGTGTGTTAATCACATAGCGATGTGAACTAAATTTTGACTCTAGTAAACCCTTTGGGTGTTGGTCACATGATGATGTGAACTATGGGTGTTAATCACATAAAGATGTGAACTATTGGTGTTAAATCACGTGGTGAAGTGAACTAGATTATTGACTCTAGTGCAAGTGGGAAACTGAAAGAAATATGCCCTAGAGGCAATAATACAATTGTTATTTTATATTTCCTTATATAGTGATAAATGTTTATTATGCATGCTACAATTGTATTAACTGGAAACTTGATACATGTGTGGATACATAGACAAAATACCATGTCCTTAGTAAGCCTCTACTAGACTAGCTCATTAATCAAAGATGGTTAAGTTTCCTAACCATTGATGTCTGCTAGAACTACGTAGGTATTTCCCCAAAGAGGAAGGGATGATGCAGCATAACGACGGTAGGTATTTTCCTCAGTGATGAGACCAAGGTTATCGAACCAGTAGGAGAACCAGGCAACACTACGTAAACAGCACATGCACACAAATAACAAATACTCGCAACCCAACGTGTAAAAGGGGTTGTCAATCCCTTTCGGGTAATGGCGCCAGAAATTGGCAAACAAACATGAGAGAGTTGTAAATATTGATAGATCAAACGCCAGATAAAATAAATTGTAGCAAGGTATTTTGTATTTTTGGGTTGAATAGATCTGAAAAAATAAAAGGCAAATAAAATAGATCGCAAAGGCAAATAATATGAGAAAGAGACCCAGGGCCGTAGGTTTCACTAGTGGCTTCTCTCGAGAAAAATAACAAATGGTGGGTAAACAAATTACTGTTGGGCAATTGATAGAACTTCAAATATTATGATGATATCTAGGCAATGATCATTATATAGGCATCACGTCCAAGATTAGTAGACCGACACCTTCCTGCATCTACTACTATTACTCCACACATCGACCGTTATCCCGCATGCATCCAGTGTATTAAGTTCATGGAGAAATGGAGTAATGCAATAAGAACGATGACATGATGTAGACAAGATCTATTTATGTAGAAATAGACCCCATCGATTTATCCTTAGTAGCAACGATACATACATGTCGGTTCCCCTTCTGTCACTGGGATCAAGCACCGTAAGATCAAACCCACTACAAAGCACCTCTTCCCATTGCAAGATAAATAGATCAAGTTGGCCAAACAAAACCGAAATATTGGAGAAGAAATACGAGGCTATAAGAAATCATGCATATAAGAGATCAAAGAAACTCAAATAACTTTGATGGTTAAAAAGAGATAGATCTGATCATAAACTCAAAGTTCATCACATCCCAACAAACAGGCCGCAAAGGAGTTACATCATATGGATCTCCAAGAGACCATTGTATTGAGAATCAAACGAGAGAGAGGAATCCATCTAGCTACTAACTACGGACCCGAAGGTCTACAAAGAACTACTCACGCATCATCGGAGAGGCACCAATGGAAGTGGTGAACCCCTTCGTGATGGTATCTAGATTGGACTGGTGGTTCTAGACTCTGCAGTGGCTGGAATTGATTTTTGTCGACTCCCCTGGGGTTTCTAGAATATTGGGGTATTTATAGAGCAAAGAGGAGGTCCGGGGGCACCCAAGGTAGGCATAACCCACCGGGGTGCGCCTGGGCCTCCTGGCGCGCCCTGGTGGGTTGTGCTCCCCTCGAAGCACCCCCCGGGCACTTCTCCGGCCCATTCGATGTCTTCTGGTCCAAAAAAATCCACAAAAAGTTTCGCTGTGTTTGGACTCCGTTTGGTATTGATTACCTGCAATGTAAAGAACATGCAAAAACAGCAACTGGCACTTGGCACTATGTCAATAGGTTAGTACCAAAAAATGATATAAAATGACT
This sequence comes from Triticum dicoccoides, assembly GCF_002162155.2. NCBI lineage: Eukaryota > Viridiplantae > Streptophyta > Magnoliopsida > Poales > Poaceae > Triticum > Triticum dicoccoides. The sequence goes on along the minus strand of NC_041380.1, from coordinate 466,912,758 downwards.
ATAAAATGATTATAAAACATCCAATAATGATAATATAACAACATGGAACAATAAAAAATTATAGATACGTTGGAGACATATCAACCATAGACATGAGTTTTCATTTGATGAACGGGATCACATCATTAGGAGAATGATGTGATGGACAAGACCCATCCGTTAGCATAGCATATTGATCGTTTAGTTTTATTGCTATTTCTTTCTTCATGTCAAATACATATTCCTTCAACTATGAGATTATGCAACTCCCGGATACCGGAGGAATGCCTTGTGTGCAATCAAACATCACTATGTAACTAGGTGATTATAAAGAAGCTCTACAGGTATCTCCGAAGGTGTTTGTTGGGTTGGCATAGATTGAGATTAGGATTTGTCACTCCGAGTATCGGAGAGGTATCTCTGGGCCCTCTTGGTAATACACATCATAAGAAGCCTTGCAAGCAAAGTGACTGATGACCCACAAGTATAGGGGATCTATCGTAGTCCTTTTGATAAGTAAGAGTGTCAAACCCAACGAGGAGCAGAAGCAAATGACAAGTGGTTTTCAGCAAGGTATTCTCTGCAAGCACTGAAATTATCGGTAACAGATAGTTTTGTGATAAGATAAATTGTGAAGGGTGACAAGTAAATAAAGCAACTAAGGTGCAGCAAGGTGGCCCAATCCTTTTTGTAGCAAAGGACAAGCCTGGACAAACTCTTATATAAAGCAAAGCGCTCCCGAGGACACATGGGAATTGTTATCAAGTTGGTTTTCATCATGCTCATATGATTCGTGTTCGTTACTTTGATAATTTGATATGTGGGTGGACCGGTGCTCGGGTGCTGCCCTTCCTTGGACAAGCCTCCCACTTATGATTAACCCCTCTCACAAGCATCCGCAACTACAAAAGAAGAATTAAGGTAAGCCTAACCATAGCATGAAACATGTGGATCCAAATCAGCCCCTTACGAAGCAACGCATAAACTAGGATTTAAGCTTCTGTCACTCTAGCAACCCATCATCTACTTATTACTTCCCAATTCCTTCCCCTAGGCCCAAATAATGGTGAAGTGGCATGTAGTCGACGTTCACATAACACTACTAGAGGAGAGACAACATACATCTCATCAAAATATTGAACGAATACCAAATTCACATGATTACTTGTAACAAGACTTCTCCCATGTCCTCAGGAACAAACGTAGGTACTCACAAAGCATATTCATAATCAAGATTATAGGAGTATTAATTATCATTAAGGATCTGAAAATATAACCTTCCACCGGATAAACCAACTAGCATCGACTACAAGGAGTAATTAACACTACTAGAAACCCACAGGTACCAATCTGAGGTTTTGGGACCAAGATCGAATACAAGAGATGAACTAGGGTTTGAGAGGAGATGGTGTTGGTGAAGATGTTGGTGGAGATTGACCCCTCTCAATGAAAGGATCGATGGTGATGACGATGGCAACGATTTCCCCCTCTCAGAGGGATGTTTCCCTGGCAGAACAGCTCCGCCGGAGCCCTAGATTGGTTCTGCCCAGGTTCCGCCTCGAGACGGTGGCGCTTCGTCCCGAAAGCTTCCTTCTATTTTTTTCCAGGTCAAAACACACCATATAGCCAAAGATGGGCACCGGAGCCCTGCCAGGGGCCCACAAGGACGGGGGGTGCGCCCAGGGGTAGGGCTTGCCCTCCACCCTTGTGGCTGGCTGGTGGCCCCCCTCTGGTACTTTCTTCGCCCAATATTTTTTTATATATTCCAAAAACATGCCCCGTGAAGTTTCAGGATTTTTGGAGTTGCGCAGAATAGGTCTCTAATATTTGGTCCTTTTCCAGTCCAGAATTCCAGCTGTCGGCATTCTCCCTCTTCATGTAAACCTTATAAAATAAGAGAGAGTAGGCATAAGTATTGTTATATAATGTGTAATAACAACCCATAATGCAATAAATATCAATATAAAAGTATGAAGCAAAATGAACGTATCAACTCCCCAAGCTTAGACCTCGCTTGTCCTCAAGCAAAAGCCGATATTGATAAATATGTCCACGTGTTTAGAGATACAGGTGTCGATAAAATAAAATATGGACATGAGGGCATCATGATCATCTTTAGAACAGCAACATATATTGCCATATAATTTCTTATGCTAAAGTAACAATTCATTCACAAGATAAAGTATGAATCGGAAACTTCATTGAAAACTAACAAACTATGATCTCATTCATTAAAGCAATTGCAATTTATCATAACATCAGAAAGAGTCAATTAAAGAGCTTTTCAGTAAGTCCACATACTCAACTATCATTTAGTCTTTCACAATTGCTAACACTCATGCGATATTTATGGGTACAAAGCTTCAATCAGACACAAAGAAAGATAGGGGCTTATAGTTTTGCCTCCTAACCTTTTACCTCAAGGGTAATGTCAAAAATAATACTTTATGATAACCTACATCCAAGTGGGTATATATATCCGGATCTCTCCAACATATAGTGCTTGCCAAAGTAAAAGTGTAAAAAGGAAAGGTGATGATCGCCATGACTCTTGTATAAGGGTAGAAGACAAAAGTAAAAGATAGGCCCTTCGCAGAGGGAAGCATAGGTTGTCATGCACTTTTATGGTTGGATGCACAAAATCTTAATGCAAAAGAACGTCACTTTATATTGTCGCTTGTGATAAGGACCTTTATTATGCAGTCCATCGCTTTTATTTCTTCCATATCACAAGTTCGTATAAAGCTTATTTTCTCCAAATTAATATATCATAGATATTTAAAGAGCAATTTTTATTGCTTGCACCAATGACAACTTACTTGAAGGATCTTACTCAATCCATAGGTAGGTATCGTGGACTCTCATGGCAAAACTGGGTTTAGGGATGTTTGGAAGCACAAGTAGTATCTCTACTTGGTGCAAATAATTTGGCTAGCATGAGAAGGAAAGGCAAGCTCAACATGTTGGATGATCCATGACAATATAACTTCTATTCGGATCACTGTTCAAGATATCTTCCGATATGCCGATAAATCGGTCGATTTATCGCTTACCGCTGTCTGACCGATAAGATAAATCGTCCGATAAATGAGCCGATATGGCGATAAATCAGCCGATATGCCGATAAACTGGCAGATATGCCGATAAACTGGCCGATTTACCCCTTATCATGGGTCGACCTATAAGTTTCCGATAAGCGATATCCCCAACATTGATTCGGATATAAGAAAACATAACCCATTATGTTGTCTTCCTTGTCCAACATCAAATTTTTAGCATGTCATATTTTAATGAGTGCTCACAATTACAAAAATATGTCCAAGATAGTATATTTATATGTGAAGCCTCTCTTTCTTTATTACTTCTTATTAATTGCAACAATGACCAGAACTATTGTCGGGGATATACCCCGCGGTATTGACCCGGCCGGGCTTGGCGATTGACCAGAGATCTGGCTGGAGCTTGGCGACTCACTGGCGATCCACCCGGACATGGCGGTTTACATGTAACCCTTCTGGACATTGTGACTCACTGGAGACCCGGCGGACGGATCAGACGGACGACAAGGCCCAAGGCCCAGTGGGCCGGCTTATACTCTGGTGGGCCGGCTTAAGAGGAAAGGGATAACGAATATTTCCTTTACGAGGAAGCAAGACCCAGACTTGTATTCAACTTGTGAGAAAGGATAGACTAGTCCTAATCCTACTAGGACTCCACATGTAACCCGCCCCTTCAACATATATAAGGAGGGGCAGGGTTCCCCAAAGAGGGACAGAAAAATAATCTCTAGGGCTAGACACAAAGAGCCGGTTTACCGGCGACTCCCTCATGATCATAATGAGACCTAGCCACAAACAGCATGTAGGGTTATTACCGGATGATGTATCCCGGGGCTCGAAGCTGTCTAAACCCTTGTCTTGTGTTGCGTCTCTCGATTCCGCTCAACCCCCCTCTCAAGCTACCTCATAGATGCATTGGCCTCGCGACTAAGTCCTCACACTAAGGACATCTGCCGTGACAACTCTCAACTACTTTTATTCATTATCTTTATATGTGAAGTCATTACTCTCCATAAGATCAATATATGATCTTTTTATTTATTTTTTTCTTTTATTTAACTCCCTCAAGATCATAGCAAGAAAGAAAAGCCCTTAACTCAAAACTACTCTTTATTATATATCTCAAGGACTCGATTACATAGAGGGGACATAAAGCAAAACTAAAGGCTAGATCATACTAAAACTTTATTCTACTAGATTAAGATATAACCAAAAGGATCAAACTAAGAAAAACGATAAAGATAAAGGTGTGATGGTGATACCATACCGGGGCACCTCCCCCAAGCTTGACAATTGCCAAGGGGAGTGCCCATACCCATGTATTTAGATCTCTTTCATCGAGGATGGTGATGAAGGAATTGTTGATGAAGTAGGTTTTTCATCCATCTTCCAAGGCATAGGCTCACCATCGTAGAAGGATTATCGAGTCTCCGGGATCCTCGAATCTGCAGCCAAGCTCCTCCTCTTGAATCTATATTCATACTCACAGTTTTGGTTTTGCAGGTCATAGATCTAGGCCTGGAGATGCCCGATTTTCTCATGAAGCCTGAAGATGGCCTCCTCAATGCTCTTGGGATCCAGCTTGTGCTTGTTGGTGAACTCCGTGATCATCATGTGATTTGCGTTGGTTCCATGTTCCACCATCCCTTGGCACTTGAAAACTTGTTGCTCCATTGCTTTGAGCCTCGTCTCCACACTTCTGGTCTTCTTCGGCCCCTCAACATCGCGGATGTGCAACACCCCCTCACGCAACTCAATGGCTTGAGGGTGTCGCAACACCTCCTCAAGGTAGGGGTTGATGACCTTCTCGAAAAACTTGTCCTTGGGGGCGCTTGGAGACGTCATGGTGATCTAGATCTGTCAAAAAAACAGCTCAAAACAAAAAACAGGAGATATTGTCTTGGTACGGTGGTTAAAACCTTTAGGAGATTATATAATGAATTTTTACCGACCATTAGAAGTATCATGCAAGAAAACGAAGTCCGGGAGGCACACGAGGTGGCCACAAGGACGGGGGGCACGCCCAGGGGGTAGGGCGCGCTCTCCACCCTCGTGGACGCCACGTGTCTCTTTCGAACTACTTTTAATTTTCCTAATTTTTTAAATATTCCAAAACGGAGAAAATTCATTGGAAACGTTTTGGAGTCGGTTTACTTACCGTACCACATACCTATTCCTTTTCGGAGTCTGAAACATTCTGGAAAGTGTCCCTTATGTACTCCTCTGGTGTTATGGTATTAATAATATTGGTCTGAGAATTTACGGGAGTACCTGAGATATAATGTTTGATCCTTTGACTGTTTACCAGCTTCGGATTTGTGCCTTCGGCATTGTTGATATTTATGGAACCGGAATGATCGACCTCCTCGATAATGTAAGGACCTTCCCATTTAGAGAGAAGTTTTCCTACAAAAAATCTTAAACGAGAGTTGTATAGCAAAACATGATCACCTACATTAAACTCATGTTTTTGTATCTTTTTGTCATGCCATCTTTTAACTTTTTATTTAAACAACTTGGCATTCTCGTAGGCTTGGGTTCTCCATTCATCGAGTGAACTAATGTCAAATAACATCTTCTCACCGGCAAGTTTGAAATCATAGTTGAGCTCTTTAATAGCCCAATATGCCTCATGTTCTAATTTGAGAGGTAAGTGGCATGCTTTTCCATAAACCATTTTATACGGAGACATACCCATAGGGTTCTTATAAGCAATTCTATAAGCCCATAATGAATCATCAAGTTTCTTAGACCAATTCTTTCTAGATCTATTAACAGTCTTTTGCAAAATTAATTTAAGCTCTCTATTACTCAATTCTACTTGACCACTAGACTGAGGATGATATGGAGATGCAATTCTATGGTTAACATCATACTTAGCAAGCATTTTACGGAAAGCACCATGAATAAAATGTGAATCACCATCAGTCATTAAATATCTAGGGACTCCAAACCTCAGAAAAATAACTTATTTAAGCATCTTAATAGAAGTGTTATGATCAGCACTACTAGTTGGAATAGCTTCTACCCACTTAGTAACATAATCAACAACAACTAAAATATGTGTATACCCATTAGAGGAAGGAAAAGGTCCCATATAATCAAAGCCCCAAACATCAACTGGTTCAATAACAAGTGAATAATTCATAGGCATTTAATGACGTCTACTAATATTACCAATTCTTTGACATTCATCACAAGATAAGACAAACATACGAGCATCCTTGAAGAGAGTAGGCCAATAGAAACCGGATTGCAATACCTTATGTGCAGTTCTATCTCCAGCGTGGTGTCTTCCGTAAGACTCGGAGTGGCACTTGCGTAGGATCTGTTCCTGTTCATGCTCAGGTACACAATGTCTAATAACACCATCTACTCCTTTATAAAGTTGTGGGTCATCCCAGAAGTAATGTCTTAAATCATAGAAGAACTTTTTCTTTTGCTGGTATGTGAAACTAGGTGGTATAAATTTAGCAACAATATAATTTGCATAATTAGCATACCATGGAGTATTACAAGAAGCATGTATGACATTTAATTTTTCATCAGGAAAGCTATCATCAATAGGTTGTGGGTCATCAAGAACATTTTCTAACCTAGACAAGTTGTCTGCAATAGGGTTCTTAGCTCCCTTTCTATCAATAATATGCAAATCAAATTCTTGTAACAAGAGAACCCATCTAATAAGTCTAGGTTTAGCATCTTTCTTTTCCATAAGATATTTAATAGCAGCATGATCAGCGTGAACAGTTACTTTGGAATCAACAATATAAGGCCTAAACTTATCACATGCAAATACAACTGCTAAAAATTCTTTTTCAGTGGTAGCATAATTTCTCTGGGCATTGTCTAGAGTTTTACTAGCATAGTGGATAACATTTAATTTCTTATCAACTCTTTGTACTAGAACAGCACCAACAGCATAATCACTAGCATCACACATAATTTCAAAGGGTAAATTCCAATCAGGTGGCTGAACAATAGGTGCAGAAATCAAGGCTTTCTGAAGTATTTCAAATGCTTCTATAGAATCATCGTCAAAAACAAAAGGAATATATTTTTGAAAGAGATTTGTGAGAGGCCTAGAAATTCTAGAGAAGTCTTTAATAAACCTCCTATAGAAACCGACATGACCAAGGAAATTTCTTATACCTTTGATATCTTTAGGACACATCATCTTTTCAATAACATCTACTTTAGCTTTATCAACTTCAATACCTCTTTCGGAAACTTTATGCCCCAAGACAATACCTTCATTAACCATAAAGTGGCACTTCTTCCAATTCAAGACAATATTAGTTTCTTCACATCTCTGCAAAACTCGATCAAGGTTGCTTAAGCAATCATCAAAAGAAGTTCCGTAAATGGATAAATCATCCATGAAAACCTCAACAATCTTTTCACAAAAGTTAGAGAATATAGCAGTCATACATCTTTGAAAGGTAGAAGGTGCAATGGATAAACCAAAAGGCATGCGTCTATAAGCAAAGGTACCGAAAGGGCAAGTAAAAGTAGTTTTCTCTTGATCCTCTTTTGACACAGGTATTTGAGAGAAACCAGAATAACCATCTAGAAAGCAAAAATGTGTATGTTTGGATAGTCCTTCTACCATTTGATCAATAAAAGGTGGAGGGTAATGATCTTTTCTAGTAGCTTTATTTAATTTTTGAAAATCAATTACCATTCTATAACTTGTAACAATTCTTTGAGGAATCAATTCATTCTTATCATTAGGGACAACAGTAATACCTCCCTTCTTAGGGACACAATGAACATGACATACCCATTGACTATCAGCAATAGGATAAATTATACCTGCCTCTAGAAGCTTTAGTATTTCATTTCTTACCACTTCTTTCATCTTAGGATTTAACCGTCGTTGATGATCAACAACTGGTTTAGCATCTTTCTCCAATTTGATTTTGTGCTAACATAGAGTGGGACTAATGCCATTGAGATCATCGAGAGTATATCCAATAGCGGCACGGTGCTTCTTTAGTGTTTTCAACAATTTATTTTCTTCACGCTCTGAAAGGTTAGCACTAATAATAACATGATATATCTTCTTTTCATCAAGATAAGCATATTTCAGAGTATCTGGTAATTGTTTAAGCTCAAACACGGGATCACCCTTGGGTGGAGGAGGATCCCCAAGTATTTAAACAGGCAAATTGTGTTTCAAAATAGGTCATCGATTAAAGAATACTTCATCTATTTCCCTTCTTTCATTCATAAACATATCATTTTCATGGTCTAGCAAATATTGTTCTAAAGGATCATTAGGAGGCACGGCAATAGAAGCAAGACCAATAATTTCATCCTTACTAGGCAATTCTTTATCATGGGGTTGTCTATGAAATTTAGAGAAATTAAAATCATGAGACATATCCCCCAAACCAACAGTAACAATATCTTTCTCGCAGTCTATCTTAGCATTAACGGTATTCAAGAAGGGTCTACCAAATATAATGGGACAAAAGTTATCTTGTGGGGAAGCAAGAACAAGAAAATCAGCAAGGTATTTAATTTTTCCACATAAGACTTCAACATCTCTAACAATCCCAATTGGCGATATAGTATCTCTATTGGCAAGTTTGATAGTAACATCAATATCTTCTATCTCAGCAGGTGCAATGTCATTCATAATTTCTTTATATAAGGTATAAGGAATTTCACTCACACTGGTACCCACATCACATAAGCCATGATAACAATGATCTCCTATTTTAACAGAAACAACAGGCATGCCAACAACAGGTCTATGTGTAAGTGCATCTAGTGCCACCCCTAGTTGGTTTTGGAGTATTGACGACAAACCTAGTTGAGGGACTAATGTGTTTGTGAGAATTGCAGGAAAACACAGGTAGAAGTCCCTCATTGATTCGGTTTTACTACCAGAGATGACCCCTAAAAATGTATGAAGACATTGAAGACAAAGGTGGTATATGAAGATATTCACATTGAAGACTATGACAACAGAAGACACGTTATAAAGCTTATGGAGCTCGAAGACCTAGATCTTTCGTAGTTCTTTTTCTTTTGTGTTGAGTCATAGGAACCACCGTACTGTTAAGTGGGGTCCAGGAGAACCAGTCAGAATGACTGAAGTGATGCCTGAATCAAAAACCTATATCTTCGAGCGAAGACAATGAGAGCGAATCTTGTCCAGAGCCGGACAAGTCAGCTTTGCTTGTAGCCCAAGCAAAGTTGCCCTGAGAGTTTGAAATCTGACTGTTGAGACACGTGTCAGTTCCTTAGTGACCCAGGGTCATTCCGGACAAATCAGGTCGGGTTGCCAAGTGGCTATAAATAGCCCACCCCCACAACCATAGACGGTTGGCTGCTCAGATTTTAGTGCACGGCTTTTGTCGTTTGAGAGCAACCCACCTCGAAGCCTTTGAGAGAAAATTCCTAGTGAGGAGAAAAGCCCTAACCACCCAGAGCCAGAGTAAATTGGGCATCACTTAAGTCTTCTTGTCTGTGTGATCTGAAGACTTATTACACTTGAGGACTGTGAATCCTCCAGACGGTTAGGCGTCACGTTCAGAGCATCCAAGAGACATTGTGGATTGCCAGTGAACGAAGTTTGTGAAGGTTTGGGAGTCTACCTTGAAGACTTACCAGAGTGATTGGGCGAGGACTAAGTGACCTCAGCTCAAGGAGAATACGGTGAGGACTTGGTGTCCTGGACTGTGTGTTCAGGACTGGGTGTCCGGGACTGTGTGTCCTAAGGTTTAAATACCTAGCCGCTCCAACCAGACGTATAGTTGCCACAGCAACTGGAACTGGTCCAACATATCATTGTCTTCAATGAGTCACTGGTTTCATCTTCACTTCCTTTTCTTACTGTTACACATTGTGAAGCCATTGCATGCTTGCTTTATCTTTTGTCTTCACAACGTGAATGTATGATCTGTTTGGCTTCATAACTTCTTCCTACCTGATCCTTATTACACTGAAGCTGTTTGTCATTGTGCTTTCACTTTATTGAATACATGACCATGGCTGACCTAGTGTAATCTAACTTCCGCTGCATAGTAATAGGCATAATCTTCGCTGTTTGTCTTCATAACTCTCACATTTTGAAGACTTTCATAAAAATCGCCTATTCACCCCCCCTCTAGTCGATATAACGCACTTTCAATTGGTATCAGAGCAAGGTGCTCCCTTGTTCTGTGTGATTTGGTTTTACCACCTGGAGTTTTAGCTATGTCGACTGCAGGGATAATCAAAGTCTCCGCTGCATGCCCCGTCTTCGATGGAACTGAATATCCCTACTAGAAGAATAAGATGCGCATGCATCTTGAAGCTATTGACGTCGACCTATGGTATGTCGTCGAGAACGGCGTTCCCAAGGCTCGAGAGGGTGTCACTGCTGCTGATGTCAAGAAGTTCACTCAACTGGACTCTACTGCCAAAAATATCATATGTGGTCATCTGACAAAAGGACAGTATGGCCGTGTGAGTGCCTTGAAGACATCCAAGCTGGTCTGGGACTGGCTCTCCAAGGTCAATGAAGGCGTCTCAACCCAGAGAGATCAAAGAATCAGTGTTCTTCGCAACCTCTTCAACCGCTTCAAGCGAAATGACAATGAGAATGTCCAGCACACATTTGACCGGCTCACTGACATCACAAATGAGCTTCAAGCCCTCGGCGCCACTGAGATCACCAAACATGAAATCGTCAAGACGCTGCTGAGATCACTTGATAGTTCATTTGACATCCTGGCCCTGATGATTCAAGAACGTCCTGATTTCAAGACACTCGATCCGTCTGACATACTTGAGAGGCTCAACACACATGAGTTTCGGCTTTCTGAGAAGAGATATCTATGGTCCAAACTATGGGCGAACTCGTGCCTTGAAGGCAAAAGCTGTTTCCTCATCTGAAGAAGAATCTGACTGCAGTTCTGATGATCCTGAAGACATTGGAAGAGAACTTGCAATGCTAGTGAAGAAGTTCCAAAAATTCACCAAGAAGAAAGGCTTCAGAAAATCTTCACGATCAAGCTCAAGGAATGATGAAGCTTCTGCTCATGACTACAAGAAGAAAACATGTCACAAGTGCAAGAAAACTGGACACTTCATCTCTGAGTGTCCACAGTGGGACAATGAGAACAGAAGGAAGAAGAAGAGCAAGGAATATGATTCTGACGACAAGAAGAAAAAGAAATACTCAAAGTCTTCTTCCAAGTCTTCCTCAAAGTCTTCATCACACAAGAAGAGCTCATCTGGCAAGGCACGTGCGTTTGTTGGCAAGGAGATGGATTCAGAGGAGGAGTCGGCATCTAAGGAGGCAGAGGTGGAGTCTGAGGAGGAGTCTGATTCTGGCATTGCGAGTCTGGCTACAGCATACGTCGCCAAGTCCATCTTCAACACTAAAGACAATGACTGCATCACCGACACCGACGCAAATGACAAGAACGACTCCACTCCTACCTACTGCTTCATGGCACGCGGTGCCAAGGTACATTGGTACTAAGTGCAGGAATGGACCGCCTATGAAGAAGATCTGGGTTCCGAAATAGTGTCTGGAAAATCTTCCTGTGAATGTCTTCATGACACCTCACTTGAAGAAGACAAACCTCAGACCAAAGGCTTCATATGGTCCAAAGGCTTCATACAAACAGAGGACTCACCTGAGTCACACTAAGGCAAATGTTTTGCAGGGAAACCATACTCAGGCATATGAATATGAGAGCGGTTCTTCGAATCGTCATGTTCATATGACCAAAATTATTCTGCTTATTCCTATGAGTATTATTATCCACCTGCTAGACTGTTTGCTAAGGCTTCAAAGCCAAAATTCTCAAATGCTGCACTTAGACTTATTGCTTCTAAGCCACCCTTGAAGATGTGGGTGGTTAAGAAAGCTTAACTCTCTTTTGCAGGGAAAGGTCTCTAGCAGAAAAATAGAATCTTCTGACGCTATTGCTGGGGACCTTAAAAATCTTGTGGGGCGCAAGATAAAATGCCCAAATGGCATCGTTATGTACCTCGTTCCTGAATTGCATGCTACTTTCCCTATTAGTTCTAATCTGGATCTAAGTTTTCATAACCCACTGGTTCGTCAAATGTTTATGCTTCACAATTCTCTTCATGAAGCCTATCCCCCTAACTGCATTGTAGGGTACGACACCAGAGACTTCAAAGTCTTCAGAATGGATTATTGACAGTGGGTGTACAAATCACATGACTGGAAAAAGAAGCCTTCTTATGGACTCAACATTACGTCAATCCGACAAGAGCCACATCACATTTGCTGACACTGGTAAAAGTAAGGTATTGGGTCTAGGTAGAGTTGCAATCTCAAAGGATCAACACATGGATAAAGTCATGCTTGTTGAATCCCTTGGCTTCAACTTAATGTCTGTCTCAATGCTTTGCGATTTGAATATGATCGTAATGTTTGGAAAATATCATTGCCTGGTACTAATGGAATCTAACAAGTCTCTAGTGTTTGAAGTGTATCGGAAAGGTGATTTGTACGTGGTAGATTTCTCAGCAGGGCCACAACTTGCAGTATGTCTTCTTGCAAAAGCTTCAGAATGCTGGCTTTGGCATCGGAGGCTTGGGCATGCTGGCATGAGAAACCTCCACACCCTTGCGAAGAAGAAGCATGTCATAGGCATCGAGGGCGTCAAGTTCAAGAAAGATCACTTATGCGGTGCCTGTGAAGCAGGGAAGATGACAAGGGCAAAACATCCTTCGAAGACAATCATGACTACTACACAACCCTTCGAACTGCTCCACATGGATCTTTTCGGTCCCACTCACTACTCAACTTTTACTACTTCTACTTGCCTCTATGGCTTTGTCATTGTTGATGATTACTCTAGATATACTATGGTGCACATAATCCTTTACAAGACTGAAGTGCAGGATGTCTTCAGACGCTTCACCAATCGAGCTATGAACAATTTTGGCGCCAAGATAAAGCACATCAGAAGTGACAATGGCACTGAATTCAAGAACACTGGACTTGATACATATCTTGATACCTTGGGCATCACACATGAATTCTCAGCTCCGTACACGCCACAGCAGAATGGCGTCGTCGAACGCAAGAACGGAACACTCATTGAGATGGCCAGAACAATGCTAGATGAATACAAGACTCCAAGAAAATTCTGGACTGAAGCCATAGACACTGCATGCCATACAATCAATCGTGTTTATCTTCACAAGCTTCTGAACAAGACATCTTATGAACTCCTAACTGGCAAGAAGCCAAATGTCAGTTACTTCAGAGTATTTGGCGCAAGGTGCTGGATCAAGGACCCACACCACACCTCAAAGTTTGCACCAAAAGCACATGAGGGCTTTATGCTTGGATATGGAAAGGATTCACACTCCTACAGAGTCTTCAATCTCTTCCATTACAAAGTGGTTGAAACAGTGGATGTGTGGTTTGATAAGACAAATGGTTCACAAAGAGAGCAACTGCCAAATGTGCTAGATGAAGTTCCAGCTAGTGAATCAATCAAGCTTATGGGAACTGGAGAGATTATACCTTCTGAAGCTCATCCTGAAGAAGAACTTATCATCTCAGCACCTGATCAACATGAAGACAATGCTCAGCCTGAAGACATTCCTCCCAACAACAACGCAGATCAGCAAGAGCAAAGTCTTCGCCCTATACATCCTCGTGTTGCCAATGAAGTACAGATTGACAGAATAATTGACAGCATCAATGCACCTGGTCCACTCACTCGTTCAAGGGCAACTCAGCTAGCAAATTTCTGTGGGAACTTTGCATTCGTATCAATATCAGAACCCAAGAAAGTTAAAGAAGCCTTCATGGAACCTAAATGGATTCAAGCTATGCAAGAAGAGCTTCAACATTTTGAGCTGAATAATGTATGGGAACTGGTTAAGCGTCCTAATCCACGGAAGCACAACATTATAGGCACTAAATGGATATACCGCAACAAACAAGATGAGCATGGTCAAGTTGTCAGAAACAAAGCTCGTCTCGTTGCTCAAGGATATACTCAAGTGGAGGGAATTGACTTCGATGAAACATTTGCTCCTGTGGCTAGGCTTGAAGCCATACGCATCCTGCTGGCCTATGCAAATCATCATAACATACTTCTATATCAAATGGATGTGAAAAGTGCCTTTCTCAATGGCAAGATTGAAGAAGAAGTGTATATTGCACAACCGCCTGGCTTTGAAAATCCAAAACATCCTGACATGGTATACAAGCTCAACAAGGCACTGTATGGCCTCAAACAAGCCCCTAGGGCCTGGTATGACACACTCAAGTACTTCCTGAAGAGCAAAGGCTTCATACCTGGTTCCTTGGATCCCACTCTTTTCACGAAGACATATGATGGTGAACTGTTTGTGTGCCAAATATATGTGGATGACATTATCTTCGGCTGCACAAATCAGAAGTACAGTGAAGAGTTTGGGTATATGATGCAAGAGCAATATCAGATGTCCATGATGGGGGAGCTGAAGTTCTTCCTTGGCCTTCAAATACGACAACAACGCAATGGCATCTTCATATCTCAAGAGAAGTATCTCAAAGATTGCCTGAAGAAGTTCGGTATGCAAGACTGCAAAGGCTTCACAACACCAATGCCAGCCAAACATCATCTAGGTCCTGACGACAATGGTAAAGAGTTCGATCAAAAGGTATACCGCTCCATGATTGGTTCTTTGCTTTATTTATGTGCATCTAGGCCAGATATTATGCTTAGTGTTTGCATGTGTGCTCGATTTCCAGCGGCACCAAAGGAGTCGCATCACTTAGCTGTGAAGCGAATTCTTCGATATTTGGCTCACACCCCAACTCTAGGATTATGGTATCCAAAGGGCTCAGAGTTTGATTTTGTTGGATTTTCGGATGCTGATTATGCTGGTGACAAGGTTGATCGCAAGTCTACATCAGGCACATGTCACTTTCTGGGACGATCACTTGTATGTTGGTCTTCAAAGAAGCAGAACTGTGTATTTCTCTCCACTGCTAAATCTGAATACATTGCTGGTGGATCTTGCTGCGCTCAGCTTCTGTGGATGAAGCAAACACTCAAGGACTATGGCATTCATCTGAAGCAAGTGCCACTTTATTGCGGCAACGAAAGCGCCATCAAGATTGCCAACAACCCAGTTCAGCACTCGAAGACAAAGCACATTGAAATTCGTCATCACTTTCTCAGAGATCATGTTGTGAAGGAAGACATTGATATCATACACATCAACACTGAAGAGCAATTGGCGGACATTTTCACCAAGCCCTTGGATGAGAAGAGATTTTGCAAGTTACGGTGTGAGCTAAATATCCTGGAATCCTCAAATGTCCTGTGATCAGACACACATCCTAACACTTATGCATATGATGACTTAGATGTGCAACACACAAAGTAAAGTATATCTTCAATCAATGAAGACATACCTTCTAAGTGTGAATACATTAATGTGGAATTTGACTTCGGAGCGCCACGATAATTGTGCGCCGTGTCTGGGTCTAATACTTCCTATACGGTGGGTAACGCCACCACCAAACGTTCAATTTTGAAGTGTTTCACTCATGGTGTTACCTTGAAATATCTTCACATTTGGTTTGGCTTCAAACTCAACATGTCTTCATGATTATCTTCACTACGTTGATTATATAGATATATATACTAGTGTTCTGTCCTCTACAGCATTCACTTATAGCTATGTCTTCTTGGTTGAATCTTTTGAACTAAGTGAATGTGATCGGACCCTAATCTCTCTATGCTTTCTATCTCAAATTCTATCTCTCCAAGTCATATGCATTCTATTGAAACTGTCGAATGTCTTCACTGCGTCCTTGTCAGCAGAAGATACAGAGACAACCATAAAGTCCGTTTTCAATGCTCATTCCCCCACATAAAATCCGGAGAAGCGGGAACGACCGCCCGACAATTTAGGCGTGCGTGGGACGTGGAACAAACCCCAAACTTCCGCTAACTGGCCACGCGTTCCTCAGATGCGAACCGCCAGGGGCACCTGTGTAATAGCACAGTGCCACCCCTGAGCCTATAAATTCACACTTACCGCGGTCATTATCTCTTTCTTCCACCCTCGCACGAACCCTAGTGCCACCGCTAGCACTCGACGACGCCGGAGACGAAGCGCTTCGCTGCCGCAACCTCTCCAACGCCGTCCTCACGCCGACCGCGGACATCATCCTCTCCGTCGTCGCCATAGGTGTTTTTCGTCGCCAAGTTAGGGCACGGAGGACTGAACTGCTCGGCATCAACTCCCTTCCGTCTAGCAGTTCCAGTGTGGTAAATAAAACTTCTTTTTACAGCCCCTTTGATCTCATGGTTCTGTCACTTTCTACCATAATAAGTTTCTCTTCACACTAGTTAGATCTCTCGCTGCATCTCATAACATGCCTAGTATATTCACTTGTGCTTCATAAAGTAGTTAGATTCCTCACTTGTACTGATCTGTGGGTTCGTACAAATCTGGAACCAACTTCTTATCTATGAGTGAATGTCTTCGCACGATGAGGTCAATGTCTTCTAAACTGATTAATCTTCAAAACCTTCTGAGAATGCATATGACCTCTTCCCCTTCCCTCGCACCTTAATGCTGTCATAGGTACATGTCCATGGGAGAATCCTTCGGTTCTCATAGTCTGCATTCATTTGCAGAATTCCTACAGCATCACATAAACTCTCCTGAAGCCAGTTCCTATTGGTCCAGAAAAAGAAAGCCTTTGAAGCCTTTGAAAGTTTTGAAGCCTTTTAAGTTAAAGTTTATGGCTTCAGAAGCAGCAGCAAGGAAGGGGGGCAAACAGAGACGTGAGGGAACTTCCAAGGATCTGCCTGAAGACTTGGCAGAAATGTACAAAACAGATCTAGAAGAGAGCTATGGGCAGCGCAAGACCCGAATCCAATGGATTCGACGCTATTGGGCAGAACAGTGGTTCAAATACCGCTTCGTCACTCAGGAGTATGCTGAGAAATGTGCCATCAAGAAGCCATGGGGGGACATCTTATACAAGAATCTCATACCCAAGACCAGAGATGAAGCCATTGCTCAAGGCTTCTACCCATGCATGGTCCGAGGACCACAGCCTGATGATGCGCATCCATCGTCACTCCTCTGGTGTCGTGATGACAATCTCTTCAAGCGCAACTTCCAGTTTGCTCAACAGTCAGCGAAGCTGAATAAGAAGAAATTTGGGTTAGACTTCAACCCTGGCCCCTCCGCACCAAGGGCAGATGGCACATGCGACGCCGAACCCAATGTCATCGGTCCGTTTGCCAATCTTGAGGGCCTGATCACCCACATCTTAGTCCAAGGGACTGCCGTAAATGACCCTCCAGCTGACTCTGAGTCTGATGAAGCTCCTGCTATGCCGAAGCCAAAGCAGACGAAGAAACCAAAAGCTTCAAAGCCGGCCCCTGCCTCAAAAATCTCAAGGGCGAAGCCATTGAAAACTGCACCTCCTGAAGTCAGTGTGCAGTCTGAAGACGTATCCCGCGTCTCCAAGCCCCAGAAGGAAAAGGAGCCCCAGCAACAAACAGGAAAAGAGCTCACTGCTGCTGCCATTCTGCGCAGCGAAGCCATTGATCTATCAAGCGATGAAGATCTAGGAGATGACGCTCTAGAGCAGCTTATCAAAAGCAAAGAAGAAGCTGAAATCTTCAACAATTTGCCTCTCTTTGATGTCGCCATCATCCACAACTTCATCGATGAATGGTTTGCCTCAACAGACATCAGCTTCGAAGATCTGCAGCTGCCCGTTGGCCTCAGCGTCGCCTTCCAAGGAGCAATTGCTTCAGAATTGGCCATTGCTCAGCGCATTGTTGAGCTGAAGCAGAAAATTGATCATGAAAAGGCTCAGTTCAAGAAGCACATGGCCAGGCTCAGCGTGCAGGAAGTGAAGAGCTTCAAAACCATGCTGCATGAGCTCAAGGAAAATTTTCTAAAGAAGCGTGCTGAAGCTCAGGGCTCAGTGAGCGGATGAAGTCTCTGGCAGAACGATGTGTGCAGGCCTACAATGAGGCCGAGAAGCGCAAGGCACTTGGGCGTCCTGGCATCGACCCCAAGATGGCCGCGAAGAAGAAGAAGAAGCCTGCTATGGCTGAACCAGCGGCATCTAGGCAAGAAGCAGTTCCAATTGTCTTCACAACTGCAACGACTGGCTCGAAGCCAAAGAGCCGGTCAACAGCTTCAGAGCTCAAGAAGACTAGAACTGCTGAAGCTGAAGCCAGGAAAAGGAAAAGCTCTGAAGCCTCTCCTACTGCCCCCAGCAAAAAGAAGCGCAAGATCAAGAAATCTCGGGCTGCTCCCATAGAGCCCTTGATAGTTGAACCTATCTCCATGGTTCACCCCAATGCAGAACACCAATTGACAGTTCATGAGCCTGCTTCCATAGAGGCTCCTGAACCTGAAGACATACCAGCAGCCGACCCAATAGCTGCTGAAGACATTGGTCATCAGGACAATGTACAAGATGATGCAGCCCTTCCTCAGCTTGAAACAAGCGAACTCATCAGTATTGGTCGTCCTCTGACACCAATGGCACAAGATGAGTCATGGGCGGATCGCCCTCAGGAGGAAGAAGACTTTGAGGCCCAGCCCACTCCGACCCCACAAGCGTTGTCTGTGTTCCGTAGGCTTCGCAAAGGTCCACGGCCTCAAATCCATACTGCAGAAATTCCAGCTGC
The DNA here is from genome assembly GCF_002162155.2 of Triticum dicoccoides. Classification (NCBI taxonomy): domain Eukaryota; kingdom Viridiplantae; phylum Streptophyta; class Magnoliopsida; order Poales; family Poaceae; genus Triticum; species Triticum dicoccoides. Next base: position 466,894,058 of record NC_041380.1, on the reverse strand, counting down.
ATCAGCCGAAGACAATGAAGAAGCACCACCAGAACCCACTCCCCCGCTCCATCAAGATGCAGTTCTCCAGGAGAACGTGCCTGAGGTTGTCCCTCCAACTACACAAGCGGAGGAAGAAAATGTTGCGGCTGCCACCACAAACACTGAAGCCAATGTGGAGCCCGCCCCACCAAATGCTTCACCGGACAGCGAAGCTACTGAGCCAGACACTTCTGTTCCTGAGTCTGCTGCCGGTCCACAGTTTGATTATCATATTGAGCACATGCCTCATGTCCAGAAGCCAGTCCCAAGGCTTCCAAGGTTCCCAGGTCCTGCATCAGCACCTGGCTCCTTTGACATCAACAGCTTCAAGGCAGACAATACATTTTTCAATAGCTCCAAGAACCCCTATTCAAGGGAAAGGATTGTATCAGATAGGTTCTGGAGCTATTCTCAGTGCAGCTATTATTCATGCATCCTATACAACCAAGGTCGCATCTTCCCGCACAAGCGCCTTGAGGTTGAAGCCATTGCTGGTCTGCCCTGCTTAGAGGAAGCACTGGATTGCTTCAGGCAAGTGGGTCTGCTGCCGTTTGTGACTGATGAAGAGCACTGGAATGAAGAGCTTCTGCTTCAGTTCTATGCCACCCTCCATATCAAAGGATACAACAGAGATCTGAAGACTTGGATCCTAGAGTGGATGACCGGCAATGTCCATCATGAAGCCAATGCATTTGATATCATTGAGCTCACCGGCCTGCCCACTCCAGGCGAATTCTTCGAGGAAGGTTGTCAACTACATTCTGAAGCTATTGAGAGCATATTCCAGAGGCCTGAACCCAATATGAGTCAGATGCTCTCAATGATGAAGCCATTGCCCCATGATGCACCCTATCCTACTGAGTTCTTTGTTGAAGACCTAGAGTACCTACCCAGGACCATATATCACATCATCCGGCGGACTCTCTAGCCCATTAAGGGACACTCACCACATGCCAAGATTGAGGGTGCAATGAAGACTCTCATATTCTATATCCTGCATGGCAAATGCTTCAACGCACAGGATCTCTTCATACGCCAACTTGCTGCGTCAGGCTCAGAATTATTTGGTTTGAAGTTCTATGCTCCTTGGGTGATGAGGCTGCTGAGCCTGCCAAGCAACCGATAAGTCTTCAGAATGCAGAACACCAGAGCTTCACGCAGAATGTTAAAGGTGTTGAAGCCATATCTAGGGTATATCCGTTGGCTGGCACTACACGTGCACCAGCATCTACTGAAGCCACAGACAACACAAATGCTCCAAGACCCAAGAAGCGTGCTCGTGTCCTCAATGACCGAGAGCTTCTTGTGGCCCTTCACCAAAAGTAGGATAGGCATCACGACTGGCTAAAACGTCAGATGAAGAGCCTCTTGGTGGATGTCAATCGTCTTCGAAACCTTGCCACCAAGAATGCCTTCGTTACACACGAAACCTGCCGTCGTACATGGAAAGGGCTCTCAATGATATGTACTGAAGCTAAACTTGAAGAGGATGGCTTCACAGAGCGTTTCAAGTTTGACACCACACCTCCTAGAAGGTCTGTGATGCGCAACGCACCATCACTTGAAGACTCTGAGTTTTCTTCATCTGCTGCCACAGTTACTGCAAGGATCATTGATGAAGACGATGATGCTACATCACCACCACCTGATTCAGCACCTCCAAGCTCCTCTGCACCGCCAAACACCTCCAACGACCCTACTGCTCCTGGCAACGAGTAGACACTCTATGTCTTCTAACCTTTTTAGTCCTTGCTGACAAAAGGGGGAGAAGCATATGAGTTGATAGTCTTCAAGCGGGTCCATATGGGCGGGTGCTATATTTTTGCTACATTTTGCTTCGTGCTTACAACTCTCGTTTTTGCTTCATTCGGTTCTTTGAGTTGTAACACTAAGACTCGATGGTCGTCTGCTACTCGTTTGCCACTCTGTTTGCGAAGATAAATTCCGCATGTGCGACGATAAATTCCGCACTTATCTCATTCTGCAGACGTCCATTTTCCATTATGCATGTCATTATCTTCATATACTTTCACATGCATAGTGGATTGTCCTCATAACCTATAGTGGATCTCCACAAGTACAACCTGCCATGTGCATTTGCATTCCAAAAGCAAATTAACTTATATGCACATCTTCAGGGGGAGCCCTTGCAACTTATGAAGACAATTCCCTATCCTTTACAAACTTCACACATTATATTCCCCGTTGAAAACTTCAACTAGTTTGTCATCAATCACCAAAAAGGGGGAGATTGTAAGTGCATCTAGTGCCACCCCTAGTTGGTTTTGGAGTATTGACGACAAACCTAGTTAAGGGACTAATGTGTTTGTGAGAATTGCAGGAAAACACAGGTAGAAGTCCCTCATTGATTCGGTTTTACTACCAGAGATGACCCCTAAAAATGTATGAAGACATTGAAGACAAAGGTGGTATATGAAGATATTCACATTGAAGACTATGACAACAGAAGACACGTTATGAAGCTTATGGAGCTCGAAGACCTAGATCTTTCGTAGTTCTTTTTCTTTTGTGTTGAGTCATAGGAACCACTGTACTGTTAAGTGGGGTCCAGGAGAACCAGTCAGAATGACTGAAGTGATGCCTGAATCAAAAACCTATATCTTCGAGCGAAGACAATGAGAGCGAATCTTGTCCAGAGCCGGACAAGTCAGCTTCGCTTGTAGCCCAAGCAAAGTTGCCATGAGAGTTTGAAATCTGACCGTTGAGACACGTGTCAGTTCCTTAGTGACCCAGGGTCATTTCGGACAAATCAGGTCGGGTTGCCAAGTGGCTATAAATAGCCCACCCCCACAACCATAAACGGTTGGCTGCTCAGATTTCAGTGCACGGCTTATGTCGTTTGAGAGCAACCCACCTCGAAGCCTTTGAGAGAAAATTCCTAGTGAGGAGAAAAGCCCTAACCACCCAGAGCCAGAGTAAATTGGACATCACTTAAGTCTTCTTGTCTGTGTGATCTGAAGACTTATTACACTTGAGGACTGTGAATCCTCCAAACGGTTAGGCGTCGCGTTCAGAGCATCCAAGAGACATTGTGGATTGCCAGTGAACGAAGTTTGTGAAGGTTTGGGAGTCTATCTTGAAGACTTACCAGAGTGATTGGGCGAGGACTAAGTGACCTCAGCTCAAGGAGAATACGGTGAGGACTTGGTGTCCTGAACTGTGTGTTCAGGACTGGGTGTCCGGGACTATGTGTCCTAAGGTTTAAATACCTAGCCGCTCCAACCAGACGTACAGTTGCCACAGCAACTGGAACTGGTCCAACATATCATTTTCTTCAACGAGTCACTGGTTTCATCTTCATTTCCTTTTCTTACTGTTACACATTGTGAAGCCATTGCATGCTTGCTTTATCTTTTGTCTTCACAACGTGAATGTATGATCTGTTTGGCTTCATAACTTCTTCCTACCTGATCCTTATTACACTGAAGCTGTTTGTCATTGTGCTTTCACTTTATTGAATACATGACCATGGCTGACCTAGTGTAATCTAACTTCCGCTGCATAGTAATAGGCATAATCTTCGCTGTTTGTCTTCATAACTCTCACGTTTTGAAGATTTTCATAAAAATCGCCTATTCACCCCCCCTCTAGTCGATATAACGCACTTTCACTATGTTTATCTTTAGTACCAGGTTTAGCAATCCTAGCAGCTTCATCACAGAAATAAATAACATGCCCATCAATATTATCAACCAAGAGATCTTTAACCATAGCAATACTAGGTTCAACTTTAATTTGCTCAGAGGGTTTGGGTGTTCTAATATTAGTTTTGTTGACCATAGTTGAAGCTTTAGCATGATCCTTTATTCTAATAGGGAAAGGCGGTTTCTCAATATAAGCAGTAGGAACAATAGGATCAACATTATAAGTAATAGTTTCTTCTTCAACTTTAACAGGTTCAACTACTTTAACTTCAATTGGAGGATTATATTTAAACCACTTCTCCTTAGGGAGATCAACATGAGTAGCAAAAGATTCACAGAAAGAAGCTACTATCTCAGAGTCAAGTCCATATTTAGTGCTAAAATCACGAAAAGCATCGGTATCCATAAAAGATTTAACACAATCAAACTTAAGGTTTATACCTGACTCTTTACCTTCTCGAGTTCCCAATCTTCAGAGTTGCGTTTAATTCTTTCCAATAAATCCCATTTGAATTCAATATCCTTCTTCATATAGTAACCAGTACAAGAAGTATCGAGCATGGATCGATCATTATGAGAAAGTTGAGCATAAAATTTTTGAATAATAATTTCTCTTGAAAGCTCATGATTGGGGCATGAATATAACATTGACTTAAGCCTCCCCCAAGCTTGAGCGATACTTTCTCCTTCACGAGGCCAAAAATTATATATATATATATATATATATATATATATATATATATATATATATATATATATATATATATATATATATAATTGCGATCATGATGAACCAGATGCATAGGATAAAACTTCTAATGAAATTCCAATTTCAATCGGTTGTAGTTCCATGATCCAATGTCATCCAATAGCCTATACCATGTCAACGTCTTTCCCTTCAAATATAAAGGGAAGACCTTCTTCTTGACAACATCCTCAGGCATACCTGCAAGCTTAAATAATCCACAAACTTCATCCACATAGATTAGGTGCATATCAGGATGTAATGTTCCATCTCCTACATAAGGATTAGCTAGCAGTTTCTCTATCATACCCGAAGGAATTTCATAATAAATATTTTTATTAGGTGCATTAGGTTGAGGAGCAACTCTTTGCTCTTCTGGTCGAGGTGAAGATACCCCGAACAAGCCCCTCAAAGGATTATTTTCCATAGTAACAACTGACAGTAAATTTCAGCACACTATATAAATGTTTCCTTACCAAATTCCACTTACCAAAGGCGCTTCACTCCCTGGCAACGGTGCCAGAAAAGATTCTTGATGACCCACAAGTATAGGGGATCTATCGTAGTCCTTTCGATAAGTAAGAGTGTCGAACCCAACGAGGAGCAGAAGGAAATGACAAGTGGTTTTCAGTAAGGTATTCTCTGCAAGCACTAAAATTATCGATAACAGATAGTTTTGTGATAAGATAAATTGTGACGGGTAACAAGTAAATAAAGTAACTAAGGTGTAGCAAGGTGGCCCAATCCTTTTTGTAGCAAAGTACAAGCCTAGACAAACTCCTATATAAAGCAAAGCGCTCTTGAGGACACATGGGAATTGTTGTCAAGTTAGTTTTCATCATGCTCATATGATTCGCGTTCGTTACTTTGATAATTTGATATGTGGGTGGACCCATGCTTGGGTGCTTCCTTTCCTTGGACAAGCCTCCCACTTATGATTAACCCCTCTCGCAAGCATCTGCAACTACGAAAAAAGAATTAAGGTAAACCTAACCATAGCATGAAACATGTGGATCCAAATCATCCCCTTACGAAGCAACGCATAAACTAGGGTTTAAGCTTATGTCACTCTAGCAACCCATCATCTACTTATTACTTCCCAATGCCTTCCCCTAGGCCCAAATAATGGTGAAGTGTCATGTAGTCGACATTCACATAACACTACTAGAGGAGAGACAACATACATCTCATCAAAATATCGAACGAATATCAAATTCACATGATTACTTATAACAAGACTTCTCCCATGTCCTCAGGAACAGACGTAACTACTCACAAAGCATATTCATAATCAAGATCAGAGGAGTATTAATTATCATTAAGGATCTGAAAATATAATCTTCCACCGGATAAACCAACTAGCATCAACTACAAGGAGTAATCAACACTACTAGCAACCCACAGGTACCAATCTGAGCTTTTGGGACCAAGATCAAATACAAGAGATGAACTAGGGTTTGAGAGGAGATGGTGCTGGTGAAGATGTTGGTGGAGATTGACCCCCTCTCGATGAGAGGATCGATGGTGATGACGATGGCGATGATTTCCCCCTCCCGAAGGGATGTTTCACCGGCAGAATAGCTCCGCCAGAGCCCTAGATTGGTTCTGCCCAGGTTCCACCTCGAGACGGCGACGCTTCTCCCGAAATCTTCCTTCTGATTTTCCCAGGTCAAAACATACCATATATACAAAGATGGGCACTGGAGGCCTGCCAGGGGCCCACAATGACGGGGGGCGTGCCAGGGGGGTAGGGCACGCCCTCCACCCTTGTGGCTGGCTGGTGGCCCCCCTCTGGTACTTTCTTCACCCAATATTTTTTAAATATTTCAAAAACATGCTCCATGAAGTTTCGAGACTTTTGGAGTTGCCCAAAATAGGTATCTAATATTTGCTCCTTTTCCAGCCCAGAATTCCAGCTGCCGGCATTCTCCCTCTTCTTGAAACCCTTATAAAATAAGAGAGAATAGGCATAAGTATTGTGATATAATGTATAATAATAGCCCATAATGCAATAAATATCAATATAAAAGCATGATGCAAAATGGACGTAGTGACCAATGAGTTAGTTGCAGGATGGTGTATTACGGAACGAGTAAACACACTTGCCGGTAACGAGACTGAACTAGGTATGAAGATACTGACGATCGAATCTCGGGCAAGTAACATATCGATGACAAAGGGAATAACGTATGTTGTCATAACGGTTCGACCGATAAAGATCTTCGTAGAATATGTAGGAGCCAATATGAGCATCTAGGTTCCGCTATTGGTTATTGACCGGAGAGGTGTCTCGGTCATGTCTATATAGTTCTCGAACCCATAGGGTCCGCACACTTAACGTTCGATGACGATTTAGTATTATATGAGTTATGTGATTTGGTGACCGAATGTTGTTCGGAGTCCCGGATGAGATCATGGACATGACGAGGAGTCTCGAAATGGTCGAGAGGTAAATATTGATATATAGGAGGATGGTATTCGGACACCGGAAGTGTTCCGGAGGGTATCGGGTACTTATCGGGTCACCGGAAGGTGTTTCGGGGCCTTGTGAAGGAACACACCAGCCCACAAGGGGCTAGTGCGCCCTATAAGGCTATAGGAGGAGGAGAAGGAAAGGGGGGAAGGGAAATGAAAGTGTGGATTAGGATTCCCACTTCCTTCCCTCACCACCCACCCCCCTTTTCTTCCCCTTCATGCATACATGGAAAGGGGGGCGCAGGGCAAGGCAGGGCCCCTAGGGGGCAACCCTAGGGTGCCCCTGGCTGCCTCTCCTCCCCCTCCCACCTATATATATGTGGGGAAAGGGCACCTAGAACACACAACAACAATCGTTAGCCGTGTGCGGCGCTCCCCTTCACAGTTTAGCACAAGGACCACATTC
>NC_041380.1:466873953-466886355 GCF_002162155.2 Triticum dicoccoides | reverse complement strand
TAGGCAAGCAGATATCTGCCCACTTTACCAGATATTGTTTCTGGTGCCCATCCGCCGCCTGCCAAAAGAAACACGATAGGTCCTTGTCAAATGAGCTACGCACACCTTGCAAAAAATACAACCCCGTCATATACATGGAAGGCTAGTGAGACATTAGTCAATAAGTACGGACTTACTCCCCTTGGAAGTGAGTCTTCCACACCATTGCTCGACCAAGATGCAACCCGTTCCACAAGCTTGTCAAAGTCCTCGACAGATATCTTCAAGTCAGATAGTGACACCCCCAAATTTACAATGACGAAGGAGGGCAACCTGTAATTAAGATTGTCCGCAATTAGCATACCCCATCACCACTACTTCACTCTTATTGAAATTAATCTAAAGACTGGACATGGCCTCGAAAGAGAGAAGGAACTTTAGGCTGATAATATTAAGTTCCGACCTCTCTAACATAATAATGATGGTATCATCCGTATACTAGAGGTGGATAACACCACCTTCAGGAACAGTAAAGCTAGCCATCAAGGAAGAATTTTACTCCACATGAGATTCCCAAGTGTGGAAAACACCAGGCGGAATGGCATTGACACTAAATGCCGTGCATGTTCCATCCGGAGAATCGCTAGAGGGTAGCTTTAGCTTAGCTAAGCCGGACAATGCATGCACGGCTGAAAGCACATCGACCGCACTGTGCCATGCATGCATGCGCACCAGAACAGTGTGCGGAGCAGGGCGAAGACGAAGGCGAATTGCGAACCCAGACGGAAAGCTGGCGAGAAGTGCTGCGCTGTGCATGCATGAAACCAAACAGTTGTCTCTCTGCGCGAAAGGCCCCTTAGCTAGCTAGTGATGGTGTTGACCGTGCGTCTGCTTTCCTAGTACTACTACATGTGCGAGGCTAAATTTTATGTTTTGACCCTTTTCTGAAATTTATTTGAGATTTGATCCTAGTTTGAATTTTTTTTTGAAATCTGATCATTTTGCTACCGCCAAGGACCATGGCGGTATGGTATAACAACCTACCGCCAAGGTCCCTGGTTACCCTACCGTCAAAAAACTTCTAAGTATTGAACACAGTACGTGCTCGTGCCTACCGCCAAGCACCTTGGCGGTAGGGTTGTGCAGGCTACCGCCAGCCCGGTTGGCGGTAGCGATGTTTCCTACCGCCAAAATCCCTGGCGGTAGGCTGTTAGAACCTACCGCCATGGACTCTGGCGGTAGCAAAAGGGTCAAATCTCGAAAAAAAATTCAAATTAAGGTCAAATCTCGAATAAGTTTCAGAAAAAGGTCAAAACACGAAAATTTGCCCATATGTGAATCTCGTTCGTGTACGCACGCATTCTTGTGTGTGTGGGGGGGTGGAGAAACAGAGATGAAGTACCCGTGATTTCCAGGGTAATATCTTCCCATGATTTGCAAAGTGCAGCCGAGCTACATCAGCAGGTAATCTTCTCACCGTGTGCATGTTTCTGCGTGCACCGTTTTCTCCACGTGCCCGTCGAGCGTCGATCGATGGGCAGGCAAGGGAGAGGAGATTCATCTCAATCGTCGTCGTATATACCCTGTCTAATCGCAGCCACGCGCGCGCGTAGAGTAGCTGGCCCGTCTGATCTGATTTGACGCGACCTGGCCGGCCGGGTGACCGCGTGCAGTAGAGCCCCTCGAACTCGCCGCCGCGTCCGTAGAATGTTGCCGCCGTCAATGAACCCTGCTGCCATGCAAGTCAAATCTTTCCCGGCCGTACTGTGCTCTCATTGCTGCTAGCCCGGCCGTCAGCCAGGCCGCGCTCTGCTTGCTGTGCATGCCCCGCTAAGAATAGGGGTGCTGGCTGCTTAGCAAAATTAGGTTAGCGTTTGGTTTGGTTTGATTCACGGTTCGTGGTCCGATGATGGATCGATCGCGAGTCCTACCTACGTATCTATCCTGATTGCAGCTGGGTTAGTTGGGAGCATTAATAAACCGGCGCGTGGCGTACTCGGACATAGGGACCCCCGATCCGTCGATCCATGATGCATGTAGACGTACTACAGGGTCAGAGGGCGGGGACATTTATGTATCCTTGTGTGCGTGATGCACGCGTACATGTGTGCGTATGCATACGGCCTCTAGGTAGCTGGCTCCCTGGCTGGGCAAACACTTGCGCAGAGTAGCTAGCGTGGAGACTGGACTGAAGAGTGAAGAGACGAGAGAGCTCGCGCGTGCTAGAGCTGTGGCTGGAGAGAGAAGGGGCTAGCTTGTGTTGGTGCGGCGCCATGAATGCAGGGGATATTATTTGTAGAGTTAGCATGAATGAATGAATGAATGAACATATGTGTGTGTAAGTGTAAGCGCATTGAATATCTCCTGCACAACGGCATTTTTGGGAGGCATACCCTGCTCAGCTCTCATTCATCACTCACTGCCACCTCTTCCCTCTCTGCGTGTGTGTTGTCTTCTGTCACCGCTCTGCGAAATGCCTTCTGCCTCCTCCAAACCTCCCACTTTTTCTTCACGGCCATGGCCGGCCAGAGAGAGATGGCAGTCTGCCTGCCCGTCTGGCACAACGAAATGAATGGAGGTAGGGAAGGAGGGTGGAGATGGGCGGCATTGAAGTAGACGGTGCCAACACCAGATGCTTGTTACATTATGATCGATCAACTCCTCATGCATTCATGCATGACCTAGTGTTTGACCATTCCTTCTTGGAGTTTGCCCGTCGGTACGTACTATGTGCTAGCTTTTCGCCATTTACTTATCGGTGTCAGAGAGCACGTTGAGCAGCAACAAGGGAGGGACGCAACCTTTTCTCTCTCGTTAGCGTCAAAGCAGATCCAAGGTAGATAGACAGAGAGGCATCACAGGGATTATGTATGCGCGGGAAGAGGTCGAGCAGAAGGTTACAACGAATGAGGCGATCGAGACAGGAGCAGTGGGAGCAAAAGGGATTTGCATGCATGCAGATGCAGTGCACTACCCCGCGTATGAGGGCGTGCTCATCATCGTCTAAGAGGGTGTTTGTTTTCACGGACTTATTGATCTAGGGACTTAAATAAGTCTTTATAAGTCCCATCTAAACCAAACAGAAGGAACTTATAGGGACTTAAAGTGAGCATTTGAGACTTATGAAATAAAATTCTCAAGGAGAGACTTATAGGGACTTATAGTTGTAATATGGCCTTATAGAGACTTATAAGTCTCAGGAACCAAACATGTAGGGACTTTTTAGGGACTTGGAACTTATAAGTTGGGACTAAAAAAAGTTCTAGAACTTATGAACCAAACATGACCTAATCCTCCTCGCTGCCGCGGCGCATCCTTTTTGCAGTCAGCGAGAGATGTCGATAGCTTTGGCTAGCTGCTACGTACCCTCATATGTCTGTCATCACCAAATGATCCAGCGCAAGCGTGCGATATGGCGCTGGTGCCAGTGAGTGACAGTATGATCATCAGTGACAACGTGTGTGCATGGATGATTTAGCCGAGTTTCATGAACCGCATGCAGTTCCTTTTGTTGCCTCTCTTTTGTGGGCAACCTCAAAACAGAATCATACCTTTTTCTGTTGTTGAACGGAATATGACCGTACCTTTTTCCTGTTGGCTCTAGACCAATAATGATTGTTTTTTTAGCCAAAATAATGATTGTTAAGGACCGGCCCCCAGCGGGAGGAAAACCAGGGGCCTGGGTGCATTGCAGCGGCCTGGGTTGCCTGGCTGGCTGGCTTGTTGGCAAGCCCTCCGGAGGCACAGATTTTTTTGGGTTTTTCGGCTTTTCAGTTTTTTCTAGGTTTTGAAGACAAAATTGAAAAAAGAAAAAAAAAGTGAAAAATGCATTCTTTTCTGTTTTCACGGGAGGCACAACTTTGCTTTCGTGTCTCTCGGAAAAGAAAAAATGTGTGTGTGTGTGTATGTGTGTGTGTGTGTGTGTGTGTGTGTGTGTGTGTGTGTTTTGCTTTCACTCGAGACGCGGATTTATTTCTACGAGAGGCACAACTGAAGGAAAAAAACATATATTTTTTTTGCTTCCACGGAATGCATAGATTTGCTCACGTTAAGGCACAATTTGCTTTCGCGGGAGGCAAAGTTGTGCATCTTGTAAAACAAAAAATTGTTTTTTTGCTTTTATGAGAGGCATACATTTTGCTTCCACGAGAGACACGGATGTTCTCTCAAAAAGGGAAAAAGGTGAAAAAAAACATGCATTCGCCTCGGTTTTTTGATCTTTCAGTTATTCTCGTCAAAAAAAAGTTTGTCAAAATCCATTAACATGAGATCTAGTTTCTAAGATCTCGACGCAAGAAACCCAGCGGTGAAAATAGTTCGAAATTTGGATACACGATTTAAAAGATAAAACATTTTGAACAAATGAATGTATGAAAAAATACTCCCCCGTTGCAACAAGTGGTACACATGCAGTGCGCCACTTGTCAAACCTTGAGAAAATAGGAGTGACCTTTGCAAGAGGTACCCTTCAATTAGTAATTTCGGTCTTTTTGTCTCGCCCGTAGCTACAGGAAAGAATGGCTCACCTCTGGCCCGACCTAGTGAGCCAGCCCAATGCAGGAGAAGTGCTGGATCACTTACGCAAGTCTTGTTCTACTGTTTTTCCTTCATTTTTTATTTTTTAAATTGAAAATATTTTACTTGAATCTTGAAATATGTTAATCGCGTGTTTAAAGAAAGTTCATGCCTTGTAAAGAAAATATTTGCACAACTTTTAAAAAATATTGATAGATTCAACGAAAATGATCGTGACATTTAAAAAATGTTCACGCGTTTAAAAATTATGTTCATGACATCTTTCAGATAAATTATACAATGTAAAAAATGTTCATTTAGTTTTTTTTAAATTGTACCATTCAAAAAAATCCTGGCATTCAATAAAGTATTCACTCGTTTCAACAACATGTTTGTGACATTTAAAAAAATGAATCATACCATTATACTGGTGTTGAACTGGACAGAACCGTATCTTCCCTTGTTGGCCATAATGATTGTTAGCAACCCGCCTCCAGCAGGAAAAAAACAAGGGGCGCGGGCTATGTGTCGCTTACAGCCAGACGGAAGCCAGCATCGCCTGAAGGAACGCCCTAGTTTTTTTCTTTCTTTCTTTTTTTGAGGGGAAAACGACACTTTATTCAATGTTCATAGACATAGGTATACAACATATATCAGGAGGACTACCGAGCCATAATGGCGTCCTACATCTGAAGCAGCACAAGCTTTTGCCAGCCGGTGCGCTTCAGGTTTCTACATTTCTTCATACTTTTTCATTCTCTCTCTCTCTCTCTCTCTTTCCATTTATTTTTTACTTTTATTTATATTTTCAAAAAATTATAAAATACATATATTCCACAAACAAGTACTTCAGTTTTGAAAAAAATTGTGCAGTTTTTACAAAAAAATATTGATAGCATTTGAAGAAAATGTTTCAACACATATTTGAAAAATGTTTAAATCGTATACGAAAAACATTACAAAACATGTGTTTGAAAAAAAATAAACATGTATTTGAAAAATGTAACTGTATAAAAAATAAATATTTCATATGTATAAGAAAAATGTAGGATGTGTACGAACAGTACATATGAAAACATGTGTTTGGAAAAAATGTTAATCATTGTATTTGAAAAATATTAAATGTGTATAAAAAATTATTAGGTATGCTAAAATTGTAAATTATATATGAAAAAAGTAGATATAAAAACATTCATTTAAAAAATGGTAACCATTATATTTGAAAAATGTTAAACATGTATAAGAAATATTAGTCACGGATAGAATAAATGTACAATCTATATGAAAAAGTAGACATCAAACATATATAGTTTAAAAAAATGTTAATAATGTATTTAAAAAAATTTAAACTTGTATAAGAGTAATGCTTCATAGGTATACAATAAATAAATAATGTGTATCAGAAAAGTAGACATCTAAAGCATATTATTTTTATAAAAATGTTAATCACATATTTCCAAATTGTTAAGCATGTAAAAAGGTTTTTGATGTATAAAATAATGTAGATATCATAGAAATAAATTTTTAGAAAATTAATCGTGTTTTTGAAATATGATAAAGATGTATAAGAAATGTTCTTGGTGTATACAAAAAATGTACATTGTGTGTGAAAGAAGTAGACATATATTGGAAAAATAAAAAAGAAATCCTGAAGTCAACGGAAGAAAATAGTGGTACGAAGTATAAACCAAGGAAAACCAACGAAAACCGAGAAAGAAACAAAGAAAGCCGAAAAACGGAAACAACAACCAAAGAACCCTATGAAAAACTGAACAAACCAATGCTACAGTACTGGGACGGCACAATAATGTCGCGCTGTAGGCGAGCGCTATTAGAAATCTGTATTGGCGATACATAGCCCTGGTAGGAAAACCGGTGTACCAGCCAGATAGGGCGACTAAACATCCAAGTCCAGCAGGTCGGTCCAAGTATGGAAACCGACCACAAGTTGGGTGAGACATCGCCCTATACAACGCCCAGTGCTTCCAGTTGGTTCCCATTCGCTCAGTGCGTCTTATGCCGGCCTAGTTAGGACGTATGGCACTATTCTTTGCCACGACTATTTCTCGCCTATACCGAGAGATCTTAAGCTCTCGCCTCTTGCGCTCCAAGAAAGGGCAGGCCCAACATTATACAAACTGTGCCAGTTTTAGGGGGTGGGGGAATATGAACCTATTTTAGAACCTTTCGTGTGGTTTTTTCTGTCGTTTCTATGTGTTTTTCTATTGGTTTGTCATCAAGTTTTTTTCATTTTCATTCGGTTTTTTCCTGTTTCCTTTTCGTTGAGTCCTAAAATAATTCAATTACACGTGGAATTTTTTATGAATGATACAAAACCATTTTTATACTACATGAACATTTTTTAACATTGTATAACCATTTTTTAAATGTCACAAACACATTTTTTTAACCTGTGAAAAAAATTCAATGTAACATAAATTTTCCTGAATGGTATGAAACTTTCTTTTTAAATTAAATGGATATTTTTGCATCGTATACACATTTGAAAATCCCCACATACAATTTTTTCATGTGCTCCAAGGATGTCTGTACGAATCAATTTTTTGCATCAACAACTCGCCCCGTACATCTCTTTGGCAATCTGGGCGCGCGCACATGCTACATGCTAGCGTACAAGCTCAGCTTGCACTGTTGCACATGAGAAAGAGATTAGGTAGAAGATAGATATGATAATGTGGGCCAGAGTCATCGCTGAGAAAAATGTCTAATCCAAGTCAGGACTGTCTTTCCCGCTCTGACAAACATGTCCATGATGGTGTAGGGTCGGGGATTAACCGGGTTCTATAAAGTTAGGGTGGTAATTTCAAGGATTAATAGTTCAAGGTTTGATTCGAAAGTGGAGTACGAGTTTAAGGTTTATCTCAGACTTTTTCAAAAAAAACTCTAAAAAGTGTCACATACAGTTTACAGAAACACGTGAACATTTTTTAGATGGCACAAACATATTTTTAGAATGCTATCAATATTTTATAAACTATGCTAACATTTAAATTTTGTAATATATATCAAAAATATTTTCTAAAATAAGAACAAAAGAAAAGATACAATCCAATGAAAATATAGCAAAGTAAAACAAACTAACATGCAGAAAGCTACTTGGGCCAGCCCTTGAGGCGAGACCTCCTTAGGTCTCGCCAGAAGCGAGACATATTCCCTCCCATGTTCGTTAGTTTTTTTAATGTTTTCGTTAGTGAGAGCTCTTCATTTATTTTCTGTGTTTCTCAATTTACTCGATATTTAGTCATTTAATTTATTTAGTGAAAAAATCCTTCAATTTTTTAAATAAATTAATTTATTGACTAAATGTTTGACCTTTTAAAAATTCAATGAACATTATATAATTTGCATGAACAATTTTTAAAAATCAGTGAACACTTTCTAGAATACATGAATATTTAAAAAATAATACATGATCACTGGTTTCAAATCTATGAATATTTTTTAAATAAACAAACATTTTTTTAATTATATGAACACTTTAAAAATATGAATGTAAAAACCGTAAAACATTATGGATTTAAAATAAAAAGTTGTGACGAGCATAGAAAATATACTCGGATAAAAAACAGAGCCTGAATGCATTGAAAAGTACATGGATAAAATTGATTATGCAAGAAGTCAATCAGCGAGCAATACTACTCATGTTGGAAATATGCTATAGAGGCAATAGTGAAAGTACTATTGCTTTCCAAGTTTGTGATTAAATATATGGTCTATGCTATAACTCATGTGGTTTTCGAGTCTACAATAACCACGAGGCTCAAAGGAGAACTCATGTGCACATGTAGAATAATAAAACGGTAAAATAGATTCCTAGTCTTGTCACTAGGACTAACTCAAGTGTTGCATGGTGGTTTTGTTTTTTCTGGTCATGGGCATAAGTTAAAGTGTAACGATGATGCTGACAACATTGAGGCACGATGTTAGAAGAACATTTGTGTTGAATTGACCCAAGTTGTATGTTATACTAGGAGATGGTTTTGACACAAGGCTATAGTCTATAACACCGTATGCGCAATTCCTTAGACCATGAGAGTATCGAGTCACTTCCTACTGGAAGATGCACTTTGGGTTGACTAACGTCAACCGTAATAGAGTGAACATAATGACAACTTATTGGTTCATAAAAAATGTATAACAAAGGACTAGATACTCGAGACTGGGATTTGCTCCTCAGATGGTGGAGATATATTCTTAGGGTCCTCTCGGTGTGACGGTATCCATTATTGTCTAGGCCAGACATGTCGTGACTTGATCATTGGGATGCCGAAACATAGGAACGAGGAAAGAGAAAAAAACCGGTAATGAGGAGACTGACATAGTGATCATGTGTTGACTCATAGAGATGCCGATATATCTCACCCCCGGTTTCTAAAGTATCGCAGAGCAAAAGGAATAACATTCCATAGCTACAGGTTCATCCAATAATCATTCATGTGAGTATAGCGGCCAATGTGATTCTCCACGGTTCCACTATTGATCATTGAACAAAATGTTTTCTGGTCATGTCTATATTTCACCGAACCTGCAGGGTCACACGCTTAAGGGTCTTCGATATTCTTGAGTGATAGTTGAGTTAGGATCTTAGGAGAATAGTCGTAAAGGTTTCGGAGGTAACAGAAATTATTTCGAGAGAGAAACAGAAGTGTTTCGGAGAAACCGGAAGCGTTACAGAGAAAACTAGATAGAACTGTGAAGGAGAAAAAGTTCTAGTAGGTGTATAATTAAGTAGGAGGGGTCCGGGAATTGCCTATAGGGGCAGGCCTAGGGCACATCTAGGGGGGACCCCTTAGCATTTGTGCCCAAGCTAGCTTGGTGTGACTAGGTTTTGGGGGTGGGCCCCACCCCTTGGTGTGCCACCACAAGAGGGAGACTAAAGTCCCTCCAAGTCGCCCTCTCCCCTCATACCTATATATACCTAGGGGTGCCCCTCTTTCGCACATAAGTTCCCGCGCAAAGAGATTGCTCCCTCTCTCTTTCTAGTTCTCCAGAAAAGTTGTTCCACCGAAAGGATGCTCCTCCCTCCTCTAGCTCTAGACGGCGAAGCACTACTTGATCGTTGATCTCGTACGCGTGCAATCTGTAGAATGATCATGCTTCCAATCTTCGTTCCAATAACTATTCATGGGACGATTCGAGAGACTTCAAGAGCTATCTACACTAACTCCTTTTCTGCTGCAACTCCAAGTTGGTAAAGATTAGATCTAACCTTGTATGCATCTTCATAGTTATCCTGATTCTTGATTCTCAAACATTTTTTTGTTGTTTTCTACTACAATTCCTAACAATACAACAACAATACAAAACAAATAAAGAGTAAGAAAGGATAAATAGATAGAAAAATATGGCAATACAGTTCTATGCAAGAAAGAATTCCTGAAGTAGAGTTACCCTGGATGAAATAAAATAAAACAAGTCATTTGCAATGTGCTACCTCTTTTAGCACTGCGTTGGTTTTGCCCGAAGAGGAAGGGATGATGCATCAAAGTAGCGTAAGTATTTCCCTCGGTTTTTGATAACCAAGGTATCAATCCAGTAGGAGGCTACGCGCGAGTCCCTCGTACCTACACAAAACAAATAAATCCTCGCAACCAACGCAAATAGGGGTTGTCAATCCCTATAGGGCCACTTACGAGAGTGAGATCTGATAGATATTATAAGATAATTTTTTTTGGTATTTTTATGATAAAGATGCAAAGTAAAATAAAAGCAAAGTAAATAACTAAGTAGTAGGAGATTGATATGATAAAGATAGACCCGGGGGCCATAGGTTTCACTAGTGGCTTCTCTCGAGAGCATAAGTATTCTACGATGGGTGAACAAATTACTGTTGAGCAATTGACAGAATTGAGCATAGTTATGAGAATATCTAGGTATGATCATGTATATAGGCATCACGTCCGAGACAAGTAGACCGACTCCTGCCTGCATCTACTACTATTACTCCACTCATCGACCGCTATCCAGCATGCATCTAGAGTATTAAGTTAAAAACAAAGTAACGCCTTAAGCAAGATGACATGATGTAGAGGGATAGACTCATGCAATATGAAGAAAACCCCATCTTGTTATCCTCGATGGCAACAATACAATACGTGCCTTGCTGTCCTTACTGTCACCGAGAAAGGACACCGCAAGATTGAACCCAAAGCTAAGCACTTCTCCCATTGCAAGAAAGATCAATCTAGTAGGCCAAACCAAACTGATAATTCGAAGAGACTTGCAAAGATAACCAATCATACATAAAAGAATTCAAAGAAGATTCAAATATTATTCATAGATAGACTTGATCATAAACCCATAATTCATCGGTCTCAACAAACACACCGCAAAAAGAAGATTACATCGAATAGATCTCCACAAGAGAGGGGGAGAACATTGTATTGAGATCCAAAAAGAGAGAAGAAGCCATCTAGCTACTAATTATGGACCCATAGGTCTGAAGTAAACTACTCACACTTCATCAAAGAGGCTATGGTGTTGATGTAGAAGCCCTCTATGATCGATGCCCCCTCCGATGGAGCTCCAGAATAGGCCCCAAGATGGGATCTCGTGGATACAGAAAGTTACGGCGGTGGAATTAGGGTTTTAGCTCCTGTTCTGATCGTTTGGTGGTACGTGGGTATATATAGGAGGAAGAAGTACGTCGGTGGAGCAACAGGGGCCCCACAAGGATGGAGGGCGCACCTGGGGGGGGGGGGTAGGCGTGCCCCCTACCTCGTGGGCTCCTGTTAGCTGGCTTGACATAGGGTCCAAGCCTCCTGAGTTGTATTCGGTGAGAAAATCACGTTCCCAAAGATTTCATTCCGTTTGGACTCCATTTGATATTCCTTTTCTTTGAAACCCTAAAACAGGCAAAAAACAGCAATTCTGGGCTGGGCCTCCGGTTAATAGGTTAGTCCCAAAAATAATATAAAAGTGGATAATAAATCCCAATAATGTCCAAAATAGTAGATAATATAGCATGGAGTAATCAAAAATTATAGATACGTTGGAGACGTATCAAGCATCCCCAAGCTTAATTCCTACTCGTCCTCGAGTAGGTAAATGATAAAAACAGAATTTTTGATGCGGAGTGCTACTTGGCATAATTTTAATGTAATTCTTCTTAATTGTGGTATGAATATTCAGATCCGAAAGATTCAAGACTAGAGTTCATATTGACATAAAAATGATAATACTTCAAGCATACTAACTAAGCAATTATGTCTTCTCAAAATAACATGGCCAAAGAAAGTTCATCCCTACAAAATCATATGGTTTAGTCATGTTTCATTTTCATCACACAAGAATGCTATCATCATGCACAACCCCGATGACAATCCAAGCAATTGTTTCATACTTTAGTAATCTCAAACCTATAAACTTTCACGCAATATATGAGCGCGAGCCATGGACATAGCACTATAGGTGGAATAAAATATAATGAGGGGGGTTATGTGGAGAAGACAAAAAAGAAGAAAGTCTCACATCAACGAGGCTAATCAATGGGCTATGGAGATGCCCACCGATTGATGTTAATGCAAGGAGTAGGGATTGCCATGCAACAGATGCACTAGAGCTATAAATGTATGAAAGCTCAACAAAAAAACTAGTGGGTGTGCGTCCAACTTGCTTGCTCACGAAGACCTAGGGCACTTGAGGAGGCCCATTGTTGGAATATACAAGCCAAGTTCTATAATGAAAAATTCCCACTAGTATATGGAAGTGATAACATGAGAGACTCTCTACTATGAAGATCATGGTGCTACTTTGAAGCACAAGTGTGGCAAAGGATAGTAACATTGTCCCTTCTCTCTTTTTCTCTCATTTTTTGGGCCTTTTCTTTTTTTATGGCCATTCTCCCTTTTTTTGGGCCTTCTCTTTTTTATGGCCTTTCCTTATATA
>NC_041380.1:466842678-466873606 GCF_002162155.2 Triticum dicoccoides | reverse complement strand
CTTGGGACAATGCTCTAGAAAATGATGATCATCACACTTCTATTTATTTACAACTCAATGATTACAACTCGATACTAGAACAAAAGATGACTCTATATGAATGCCTCCGGCGGTGTACCGGGATATGCAATGAACCAAGAGTGACATGTATGAAAGAATTATGAACGGCGGCTTTGCCACAAATACTATGTCAACTACATGATCATGCTAAGCAATATGACAATGATGAATGTGTCATGATGAACAAAATGATGGAAAGTTGCATGGCAATATATCTCGGAATGGCTATGGAAATGCCATAATAGGTAGGTATGGTGGCTGTTTTGAGGAAGATATAAGGAGTTTATGTGTGAAAGAGCGTATCATATCACGGGGTTTGGATGCACCGGCTAAGTTTACGCCAACTCTCGGTGTGAGAAAGGGCAATGCACGGTACCGAAGAGGCTAGCAAGGATGGAAGGGTGAGAGTGCGTATAATCCATGGACTCCACATTAGTCATAAAGAACTCACATACTTATTTCAAAAATCTACAAGTCATCAAAAACCTCGATACGCATGCTCCTAGGGGGATAGATTGGTAGGAAAAGACCATCGCTCGTCCCCGACCGCCACTCATAAGGAAGACAATCAAATAACACCTCATGTTTCAAATTTGTTGCATAACGTTTACCATACGTGCATGCTACGGGACTTGCAAACCTCAACACAAGTATTTCTCAATTTCACAACTACTCAACTAGCACGACTTTGACATTATTACCTCCATGTCTCAAAACAATCATCAAGCATCAAACTTCTCTTAGTATTCAACACACTCATAGAAAGTTTTATTATTAATCTTGCATACCAAGCATATTAGGATTTTAAGCAAATTACCATGCTATTAAGACTCTCAAAATAATCTAAGTGAAGCATGAGAGATCAATAGTTTCTATAAAACAAATCCACCACCGTGCTCTAAAAGATATAAGTGAAGCACTGGAGCAAAATTATATAACTCAAAAGATATAAGCGAAGCACATAGAGTATTCTAACAAATTCCAAATCATGTATGGCTCTCTCAAAAGGTGTGTACAGCAAGTATGATTGTGGTAAACTAACAAATAAAGACTCAAATCATACAAGACGCTCCAAATAAAACACATATCATGTGGTAAATAAAAATATAGCTCCAAGTAAAGTTACCGATAGAAGTAGACGAAAGAGGGGATGCCTTCTGGGGCATCCCCAAGCTTTGGCTTTTAGGTGTCCTTATATTATCTTGGGGGTGCCATGGGCATCCCCAAGCTTATTCTCTTGCCACTCCTTGTTCCATAATCCATCACAAGAATTCACCCAAAACTTGAAAACTTCACAACACAAAACTTAAAGTAGAAAATCTCGTGAGCTCCGTTAGCGAAAGAAAACAAAAGACCACTTCAAGGTACTGTAATGAACTCATTCTTTATTTATATGGGTGTTATACCTACTGTATTCCAACTTCTCTATGGTTCATAAACTATTTTACTAGCCATAGATTCATCAAAATAAGCAAACAACACACGCAAAACAGAATCTGTCAAAAACAGAACAGTCTGTAGTAATCTGTAGCTAGCGCAAGATCTGGAAGCCCAAAAATTCTAAAATAAATTGCTGGACGTGAGGAATTTATCTATTAATCATCCGCAAAAACAATTAACTAAATAGCACTCTCCAAATAAAAATGGTAGCAGTTCTCATGAGCGCTAAAGTTTCTGTTTTTTACAGCAAGTTCAACAAGACTTTTCCCAAGTCTTCCCGACGGTTCTACTTGGCACAAACACTAATTAAACACACAAAAAACACAACCAAAACAGAGGCTAAATAATTTATTTATTACTAAGCAGGGGCAAAAATCAAGGAATAAAAATAAAATTGGGTTGCCTCCCAACAAGCGCTATCGTTTAACGCCCCTAGCTAGGCATAACAAGCACGGATAGATCTAGGTATTGCCATCTTTGGGAGGCAATCCATAAGTGGCTCTCATTATAGATTCATAAGGTAATTTAATTTTATTTATAGGAAAGTGTTTCATGCCTTTCCTTAATGGAAATTGGAATCTAATATTTCTTTCCTTCATATCAATAATTGCACCAATCGTTCTAAGGAAAGGCCTACCAAGAATAATAGGACATAAAGGATTGCAATCTATGTCAAGAACAATAAAATCTACGAGCAAATAATTCCTATTTGCAAAAATAATAACATCATTAATTCTTCTCATAGGTTTCTTAATAGTGGAATCCGCAAGGTGCAAGTTTAGAGAGCAATCATCAAAATCACGAAAACCTAACAAATCACACAAAGTCTTTGGAATCGTGGAAACACTAGCACCCAAATCACATAAAGCATAGAATTCATGATCTTTAATTTTAATTTTAATAGTTGGTTCCCACTCAGAATAAAGTTTTCTAGGGATAGAAACTTCTAATTCAAGTTTTTCTTCATAAGATTGCATCAAGGCATCAACGATATGTTTAGTAAATGCTTTATTTTGACTATAAGCATGAGGAGAATTTAGCGCGGATTGCAACAAGGAAATACAATCAATCAAAGAGCAATTCTCATAGTTAAATTCCTTGAAATCCATAATAGTGGGTTTAACAACATCTTGGGTTTTAATTTCTTCAATCCCACTTTTATCAAATTTAGCATCAAGATCAAAAGATACAGAATTCTTGGAACGCCTTCTAGGTAAAGGTGGATCATGTTCAGTCCCATCATTATCAAGATTCATATTGCAAACAGAGATTTAATAGGGGACACATCAATAACTTTTAGATCTTCATCATTATTTTCATAGGAACTAGAAGAACACGCTTTTATAAAGGCATCTTTCTTAGCACGCATCCTAGCGGTTCTTTCTTTGCACTCGTCAATGGAAATTCTCATGGCTTTGAGACACTCATTGATATCATGCTTAGGAGGAATAGATCTAAGTTTCAAAGAATCAACATCAAGAGCAATTCTATCAACGTTCCTAGCCAAACCATCAATCTTAAGCAATTTTTCTTCAATCATAGCATTAAAATTCTTTTGCGAAGTAATAAATTCTTTAATATTAGAATCAAAATCAGAGGGCATCTTATTATAATTTCCATAAGAATTGTTATAGGAATTACCATAATTATTAGAGGGATTACTAGGATAAGGCCTAGGATTGAAATTTCCTCTATACGCATTATTACCAAAATTGTTCCTACAAACAAAATTCACATCCATAGATTCATTATTATTCTCAATCAAAGTAGACAAGGGAATATCATTAGGATCAGAAGAAACACTCTTATTAGCAAACAATTTCATAAGTTCATCCATTTTTCCACTCAAAATATTAATTTCTTCTATCGCATGCACCTTTTTATTAGTAGATCTTTCAGTATGACATTGAGAATAATTAACCATAATATTATCTAGGAGTTTAGTAGCTTCTCCTAAGGTGATTTCCATAAAAGTGCCTCCCGCGGCCGAATCTAAAAGATTTCTAGAAGCAAAATTCAATCTGGCATAAAATTTTTGTATAATCATCCACAAGTTTAAACCATGAGTAGGGCAATTACATATCATTAATTTCATTCTATCCCAAGCTTGTGCAACATGTTCATGATCAAGTTGCTTAAAGTTCATAATATCGTTTCTAAGAGAGATGATCTTAGCGGGAGGAAAATACTTAGAGATAAAAGCATCTTTGCACTTGTTCCATGAATCAATACTATTTTTAGGCAAAGACGAAAACCAAGCTTTAGCACGATCTCTAAGCAAAAAAGGAAATAGCTTCAATTTAACAATATCATTATCCACATCTTTCTTCTTTTGCATGTGACACAAATCAACGAAGCTATTAAGATGGGTAGCGGCATCTTCACTAGGAAGGCCGGAGAACGGATCTTTCATGACAAGATTCAGCAAAGCAGTATTAATTTCACAAGATTCAGCATTTGTAAGAGGAGCAATCAGAGTGATAATAAAATCATTGTTGTTGGTATTGGTGAAGTCACACAATTTAGTATTATCTTGAGCCATCGCGACAAACAAGCAAACTAACACACAAGCAAACAAAAAGCAAGCGGACAAAAAGGGCAGATAGAGAAAGAGAGGGAGGATAGAGAGAGAGGGCGAATAAAACGGCAAGGGTGAATTGGGGGGAGAGGAAAATGAGAGGCAAATGGCAAATAATGTAATGCGGGAGATAAGGGTATGTGATGGGTACTTGGTATGTTGACTTTTGCGTAGACCTCCTCAGCAACGGCGCCAGAAATCCTTCTTGCTACCTCTTTTAGCACTGCGTTGGTTTTCCCCGAAGAGGAAGGGATGATGCAGCAAAGTGCGTAAGTATTTCCCTCAGTTTTTGAGAACCAAGGTATCAATCCAGTAGGAGGCTACACGCGATTCCCTCGTACCTGCACAAAACAAATAAATCCTCGCAACCAACGCAAATAGGGGTTGTCAATCCCTATAGGGCCACTTACGAGAGTGAGATGTGATAGATACGATAAGATAATATTTTTGGTATTTTTATGATAAAGATGCAACGTAAAATAAAATCAAAGTAAATAGCAAAGTAAATAACTAAGTAGTAGGAGATTGATATGATAAAGGTAGACCCATGGGCCATAGGTTTCACTAGTGGCTTCTCTCGAGAGCATAAGTATTCTATGGTGGGTGAACAAATTACTGTTGAGCAATTGACAGAATTGAGCATAGTTATGAGAATATCTAGGTATGATCATGTATATAGGCATCACGTCCGAGACAAGTAGACCGACTCCTGCCTGCATCTACTACTATTACTGTAAGTGCATCTAGTGCCACCCCTAGTTGGTTTTGGAGTATTGACGACAAACCTAGTTGAGGGACTAATGTGTTTGTGAGAATTGCAGGATAACACAGGTAGAAGTCCCTCATTGATTCGGTTTTCCTACCAGAGATGGCCCCTAAAAATGTATGAAGACATTGATGTCAAAGGTGGTATATGAAGATATTCTCATCGAAGACTATGACAAGAGAAGACATTGCATGAAGCCTATGGAGCTCGAAGACTTAGATCTATAGTAGTTCTTTTTATTCTTTGTTGAGTCATAGGAACCACCGTACTGTTAAGTGGGGTCCAAGAGAACCAGTCAGAATGACTGAAGTGATGCTTAACCAAAACCTATGTCTTCGAGTGAAGACTATGAGAGCGAATCTTGTCCATAGTCGGACAAGTCCGCTTTGCTTGTGGCCCAAGTAAAGTTGCCATGTGTGTTTGAAATCTGACCGTTGGAACACGTGTCAGTTCCTTTGTGACCCAGGGTCATTTCGGACAAATCAGGTCGGGTTGCCTAGTGGCTATAAATAGCCCACCCCCTACAACCATAAACGGTTGGCTGCTCAGAGTTAGAGTACGGCTTTTGTCGTTTGAGAGCAACCCACCTCGAAGCCTTTGAGAGAGAATTCCTTGTGAGGATAAAGCCCTAACCACCCAGAGCAAAAGAGTGTTAGGCATCACTTAAGTCTTCTTGTCTGTGTGATCTGAAGACTTATTACACTTGAGGACTGTGAATCCTCCAGCCGGTTAGGCGTCGCGTTCTAAGCATCCAAGAGACATTGTGGATCGCCGGTGAACGAAGTCTGTGAAGGTTTGGGAGTCTACCTTGAAGACTTACCAGAGTGATTGGGCGAGGTCTGTGTGACCTTAGCTCAAGGGGAATACGGTGAGGACTGGGTGTCCTGAGCTGCGTGTTCAGGACTGGGTGTCCGGGACTGTGTGTCCTCAGGTTTAAATACCTAGCCGCCCTAACCAGACATACAGTTGTCACAGCAACTGGAACTGGTCCAACAAATCATTGTCTTCAACGAGTCACTGGTTTCATCCTTCCCTTCCCTTTACTTACTGTTGGTCCTGGTGAAGTCATTGTATGATTGCACTATCTTTTGTCTTCACTGAGTGACTGTGTGTTCTGTTTGGCTTCATAATATCTCCCTACCTGATCCTTACTACATTGCTGCTATTAGTCATTGTGCTTTCACTTCATTGAATACTTGACTATGGTTTGCCTAGTGTAGTCTACCTTCCACTGCATGGTAATAGGTTTATTTCTATCGCTTGTCTTCGAAACTTCCACGTTTCGAAGACTTTCATAAAAATCGCCTATTCACCCCCCCTCTAGTCGATATAACGCACTTTCAATTGGTATCAGAGTAAGGTACTCCCTTATTCTATGTGATTCGGTTTAACCACCTGGAGTTTTAGCTATGTCGACTGCAGGGATAATTAAAGTCTCTGCTGCATGCCCCGTCTTCGATGGAACTGAATATCCCTACTGGAAGAATAAGATGCGCATGCATCTTGAAGCCATTGACGTCGACCTATGGTATGTCGTCAAGAACGGCATTCCCAAGGCTGGAGAAGGTGTCACTGCTGTCAAGAAGTTCGTTCAACTGGACTCCACTGCCAAGAATATCATATGTGGTCATCTGACCAAAGGACAATATGGCCGCGTGAGTGCTTTGGAAACATCTAAGCTAGTCTGGGACTGGCTCTCCAAGGTCAACGACGGCATCTCAACCCAGAGAGATCAGAGAATCAGTGTCCTTCGCAACCTCTTCAACCGCTTCAAGAGAAATGACAATGAGAATGTCCAGCTCATGTTTGATCGACTCACTGACATCACAAATGAGCTTCAAGCCCTCGGCGCTACTGAGATCACCAAGCATGAAGTCGTCAAGACACTCCTGAGATCACTTGACAGTTCGTTTGACACCCTAGCCCTGATGATTCAAGAACGTCCTGATTTCAAGACACTCGATCCGTCTGACATACTTGAGAGGCTCAACACACATGAGTTTCAGCTTTATGAGAAAAGATATATCTACGGTCCAAACTATGGGTGAACTCGTGCCTTGAAGGCAAAAGTTGTCTCCTCATCTGAAGAAGAATCTGACAGCAGTTCTGATGATCCTGAAGACATTGGAAAGGAACTTGCTATGCTTGTGAAGAAGTTCCAAAAATTCACCAAGAAGAAAGGTTTCAGAAAGTCTTCACGATCAAGCTCAAGGAATGATGAAGCTTCTGCTCATGACTACAAGAAGAAAACATGTCACAAGTGCAAGAAACCTGGCCACTTCATCTCTGAGTGTCCGCAGTGGGACAATGAGAACAAAAAGAAGAAGAAGAGCAAGGAATATGACTCTGACGACAAGAAGAAGAAGAAATACTCAAAGTCTTCTTCCAAGTCTTCCTCAAAGTCTTCATCACACAAGAAGAGCTCATCTGGCAATGCACGTGCGTTTGTTGGCAAGGAAATGGATTCAGAGGAGGAGTCCGCTTCTGAGGAGGTGGAGGTGGAGTCTGAGGAGGAGTCCGATTCTGGCATTGCGAGTCTGGCTACAACATACGTCGCCAAGTCCATCTTCAACACTGAAGACAATGACTCCATCACCGACACCTGTGCAAATGACAAAGACTACTCCACTCCTACCTACTGCTTCATGGCACGCGGTGCCAAGGTAAACACATGCACTACTCACTATCAAACATCTAGTGACGATGACTCTGATTGTGGTTCAAGACCCAGCTACAAAACACTTGCTAAAATTGCAACTGAACAACAGAAAGCTACGGAACATATTCAAAAACTGTTAGACAAAAGCGATGATCTGTTAGACGCTGAAATGACTCGATCTGAGTCCTTAATTGAAGACATAAAAAATCTTCACGTTAAGTACGAGGAACTTGAAAGTCGTCATGAAACGCTCTCAACAACTCATGAAAAGCTTTCCTATGATTATCTTCAAAGGAAGCAAGATCTTGAGAAATTGAGAGTGGCTCATGAAGATCTTCAAAAGGAAAACGAGTCACTTCGCGCCGAACAGATCAGTTCCGCTCAAGAAGGATTTGAACCACCATGTCTTAAATGCATTGAGCGTGATAATGCTACTTCTGTTGCTAAATGTTCTACTGCTGCTACTGTTGCAATATCTTCAACTGTTGATGTGGGAACTAACCCCTCTGCTGAGGATACCTCTGCTATTGCTGATGAGAATGCTAGGTTGAAGACATTGCTTGAAACAGGGATGTACAAAAGTCTTAAAGGGCATCAAACACTATGTGATGTCCTCAAAAGGCAGATCCTGAACCGAAACCCGAGGAAAGAGGGTGTTGGGTTCGTAAGGAAAATGAATGCTGGTGGCTCTTACTGGAAATCTCAGCAGTACCCCAAAACCACATGGGTTGCTGCAAAGGAAACTTCCGCAGATCCATCCAATCTATCTGGCTTCACTTGTGCTAACCCCATTGTCATTGATGAATCCTTTGATGCAAACTATAAACTGTTTAAGAATTAGAATGGTGAAGTGTTTGCCAGGTATATTGGCACTAACTGCAGGAATGGGCCGCCTATGAAGAAGATCTGGGTGCCAAAAAAGTGTTTGGAAAATCTTCCTGTGAATGTCATCATGACACCACAGGTGAAGAAGACAAACCCCAGACCACAGGCTTCATACGGTCCAAAGGCTTCATACAGACAGAGGACTCACCTGAGTCGCACTAACACAAATGTTTTGCAGGGAAACCATACACAGGCCTATGAATATGAGCGCGGTTTATCGAACCGCCATGTTCATAAGACCAAGAACTATTCTTCTTATTCTTATGAGTACTATTGTCCGCCTGCAAGACTTTTTGCCAGGGCTCCAAAGCCAAAGTTCTCAGACGCTGCACTTAGACTTATTGCTTCTAAGCCACCCTTGAAGATGTGGGTGGCTAAGAAAGCTTAACTCTCTTTTGCAGGGAAAGGTCTCCAGTAGAAAACCAAAATCGTCTGACGCTATTGCTGGGGACCTTAAACATCTTGTAGGGCGCAAGATCAAATGCCCGAATGGTCTTACTATGTACTTCGTTCCTGAATCGCTTGCTACTCTCCCTATCAGTCCTAATCTCGATCTAAGCTTTCATAACCCACTGGTTCGTCAAATGTTTTTGCTTCACAATTCTCTTCGTGAAGCCTATCCCCCTAACTGCACTGTAGGGTACGACACCAGCTGCTTCAGAATGGATTATTGATAGTGGATGTACCAATCACATGACTGGTAAAAGAAGCCTTCTTATGGACTCAACCTTACGTCCATCCAACAAGAGTCACATCACATTTGCTGACACTGGTAAAAGTAAGGTATTGGGTCTAGGTAGAGTTGCAATCTCAAAGGATCAACACATGGATAAAGTCATGCTTGTTGAATCCCTTGGCTTCAACTTAATGTCTGTCTCAATGCTTTGGGATTTAAATATGATTGTGCTGTTTGGAAAATATCGTTGCCTTGTTCTAATGGAATCTGACAAGTCTCTAGTGTTTGAAGGGTATCGGAATGATGATTTGTACGTGGTAGATTTCTCAGCAGGACCACAGCTTGCCGCATGTCTTCTACCAAAAGCATCAGAATGCTAGCTCTGGCATCGGAGGCTAGGGCATGCTGGCATGAGGAACCTCCACACCCTTGCAAAGAAGAAGCATGTCATAGGCATCGAGGGCGTCAAGTTTAAGAAAGATCACTTATGCGGTGCCTGTGAAGCAGGAAAGATGACGAGGGCCAAACATCCCTCGAAGACAATCATGACAACTACTCGACCCTTCGAACTGCTCCACATGGATCTTTTCGGTCCCACTCATTGCTCAACTCTTACTACTACTGCTTGTCTCTATGGCTTTATCATTGTTGATGATTATTCTAGATGTACTTGTGTGCACATAATCCTCTACAAGACTGAAGTGCAGGATGTCTTCAGATGCTTCGCCAATCGAGCAATGAACAACTATGGCGCCAAGATAAAGCACATCAGAAGTGACAATGGCACTAAATTCAAGAACACTAGCCTTGATACATATCTTGATACTTTGGGCATCACACATGAATTCTTAGCTCCATACACGCCACAACAGAATGGCGTCGTCGAACGCAAGAACAGAACACTCATTGAGATGGCCCGAACGATGCTAGATGAATACAAGACTCCAAGAAAATTCTGGCCTAGAGCCATTGATACTTCATGCCATACAATCAATCATGTTTATCTTCACAAGCTTCTGAACAAGACATCTTATGAGCTCCTTACTGGCAAGAAGCCAAATGTCAGTTACTTCAGAGTATTTGGCGCCAGGTGCTGGATCAAGGATCCACATCACACTTCAAAATTTGCACCAAAAGCACATGAGGGTTTTATGCTTGGATATGGAAAGGATTCGCACTCCTACAGAGTCTTCAATCTCTTTCATTATAAAGTGGTTGAAACAGTGGATGTGCGGTTCGATGAGACTAATGGTTCACAAAGAGAGCACCTGCCAAATGTGCTAGATGAAGTTCCATCCAGTGAATCAATCAAACTAATGGGAACTGGAGAAATCATACCCTCTGAAGCTCAACCTGAAGAGGAACTTATCATCTCCGCACCTGATCAACCTGAAGACAATGCTCAGCCTGAAGACAATCCCTCTAACAATGACAATGACAATGATCAACAAGAGCAAAATCTTCGCCCTGTACATCCTCGTGTTGCCAATGAAGTGCAGATTGAGAGAATAATTGATAGCATCAATGCACCCAGTCCGCTCACTCGTTCAAGGGCAACTCAGCTAGCAAATTTCTGTGGGCACTTTGCATTCGTCTCAATAACAGAACCCAAGAAAGTTGAAGAAGCCTTCACGGAACCTGAATGGATTCAAGCCATGCAAGAAGAGCTTCAACAGTTTGAGCTGAATAATGTATGGGAACTGGTTAAGCGTCCTGATTCTCGGAAGCACAATATAATAGGCACCAAATGGATATACCGCAACAAGCAAGATGAGCATGGTCAAGTTGTCAGAAACAAAGCTCGTCTCGTTGCTCAAGGATATACTCAAGTGGAAGGCATTGACTTCGATGAAACATTTGCTCCTGTGGCTCGACTTGAAGCCATACGCATACTGCTGGCCTATGCAAATCATCATAACATACTTCTATATCAAATGGATGTGAAGAGCGCTTTTCTCAATGGCAAGATTGAAGAAGAAGTGTATGTTGCACAACCGCCTGGCTTTGAAGATCCAAAACATCCTGACATGGTATACAAGCTCAACAAGGCACTGTATGGCCTCAAACAAGCCCCTCGGGCTTGGTATGACACAGTCAAATACTTCCTGAAGAGCAAAGGCTTCATACCTGGTTCCCTCGACCCCACTCTCTTCACGAAGACATATGATGGTGAACTGTTTGTGTGCCAAATATATGTGGATGACATTATCTTCGGTTGCACCAATCAGAAGTACAGTGAAGAGTTTGGATATATGATGCAAGAGCAATATCAGATGTCCATGATGGGAGAGCTGAAATTCTTCCTCGGTCTTCAAATACGACAGCAATGCAACGGCATCTTCATATCTCAAGAGAAGTATCTCAAAGATTGCCTGAAGAAGTTCGGTATGCAAGACTACAAAGGCTTCACGACGCCAATGCTAGCCAAACATCATCTGGGTCCCGACGACAATGGTAAAGAGTTCGATCAAAAGGTATACCGCTCCATGATTGGTTCTTTACTTTATCTATGTGCATCTAGGCCAGATATTATGCTTAGTGTTTGCATGTGTGCTCGATTCCAAGCGGCACCAAAGGAGTCGCATCACTTAGCTATGAAGCGAATTCTTCGATATTTGGCTCACACCCCAACTCTAGGATTATGGTATCCAAAGGGCTCAAAGTTTGATCTGGTTGGATTCTCGGATGCTGATTATGCTGGTGACAAGGTGGATCGCAAGTCTACATCAGGAACATGTCATTTTCTGGGACGATCACTTGTATGTTGGTCTTCAAAGAAGTAGAACTGTGTATCTCTCTCCACTGCTGAATCTGAATACATTGCTGCTGGATCTTGCTGCGCTCAGCTTCTGTGGATGAAGCAAACACTCAAGGACTATGGCATTCATCTGAAGCAAGTGCCACTCTACTGCGACAACGAAAGTGCCATCAAGATTGCCAACAACCCAGTTCAGCACTCGAAGACAAAGCACATTGAAATTCGTCATCACTTTCTCAGAGATCATGTTGTGAAGGAAGATATTGATATCATACACGTCAACACTAAAGAGCAATTGGCAGATATCTTCACCAAGCCCTTGGATGAGAAGAGATTTTGCATGTTACGGTGTGAGCTAAATATCTTGGAATCCTCAAATGTCCTGTGATCAGGCACACATCCTAACACTTATGCATATTGATGACTTAGATGTGCAACACACGAAGTAAAGTATATCTTCAATCAATGAAGACATACATTCTAAGTGTGAATACATTAATGTGGAATTTGACTTCGGAGCGCCATGATAATTGTGCGCCGTGTCTGGGTCTAATACTTCCTATACGGTGGGTAACGCCACCACCAAAGGTTCTGTTTGAAATGTTTCACTCATGGCGTTACATTTTCTATGTCTTCACATTTGGTTTGGCCTCAATTTCAACATGTCTTCATGATTACCTTCACTATATTGATTATATATATATACTAGTGTTCTGTCCTCTACAGCATTCACTTATAGCTATGTCTTCTTGTTGAATCTTTTGAACTAAGTGAATGTGATCGGACCCTAACCTCTCTATGCTTTCTATCTCAAACTCTATCTCTCCAAATCATATGCATTCTATTGAAACTGTCGAATATCTTCTCTGCGTCCTTGTCAGCAGAAGATACAGAGACAAACATTAAGTCTATTTTCAATGCTCATTCCTTCACCTGAAACCCGGAGAAGTGGGAACGACCACCCGACAATCCAGGCGTGCGTGGGACGTGGAACAACCTCCGACATGCTGCATGATGTCCACGTGTTCCTCAGATGTGAATCGCCAGGGGCACCTGTGTAATAACACTGAGCCGCCCCTGTCCCTATAAATACACGCCTCACTACAGTCATTATCTCTTCTTCCACTCTCGCACGAACCCTAGCGCCACCGCTAGCCCTCGACGACGCCGGCGACGAAGCGCTTCGCTGCCGCAACCTCTCCGACGCCGTCTTCACGCCGACCGCGAACATCATCTTCTCCGCCGTCGCCGTAGGTGTCCTCCGTCGCCAAGTTAGGGCATGGACGATCGAACTGCTCGGCCTCCTCTTCCACTCCGTCTAGCAGTTCCTTGTGTGGTAAATAAAACTTCCTTTTTACGGCCCCTTTGATCCTACAGATTCATCACTTTCTACCACAAGTAGTTTCTGTTCACACATGTTGGATCCACTTCATACTGCATCTCATATTATGCCTAGTATGTTCACTTATGCTTCACAAAGCAGTTAGATTCCTCACTTGTACTGATCTCTGGATTCGTACAAATCTGGAACCAACTCCTTATCTATGAGTGAATGTCTTCACACGATGAGGTCAATGTCTTCTAAACTGATTTATCTTCAAAATCTTCTGAGAATGCATATGACCTCTTCCCCTTCCCTTGCACCTTAATGCTGTCACAGGTACATGTCCGTGGGAGAATCCTTTGGTTCTCATAATCTGCATTCATTTGCAAAATTCTTACAGCATCATATAAATTCTCTCGAAGCCAGTTCCTGTTTGTCCAGCAAGCGAAAGCCTCTGAAGCCTTTGAATGTGTTGAAGCCATTCAGTTTAAAGTTCATGGCTACAGAGAAATCTGCAAGGAAGGGAGGCAGACGGCATCGTGGGGGAACATCAAGAGATCTGCCTGATGACCTCTCAGAGCTTTACAAGACAGATCCTGAAGAGGATTATAATCAGCGCAAGACCCGAATCCAGTGGATTCGAAGATATTGGGCAGAACAGTGGTACAAATACAGATTCGTGACCAAGGAATATGCTGAGAAGAGTGCTATCAAAAGTCCTTAGGGTGATATTCTCTTCCGAGGCCTTCCACCCAAGAAAAGAGCTGAAGCTATTGCTCAGGGTTTCTATCCGTGTATGGTCCGTGGACCTCAGCCTGAAGATGCCAACCCATCATCATTGCTATGGTGTCGTGACGATAATCTCTTCAAGCACAACTTCCAGCACGCAAAGGCATCGGCCAAGGAAAACAAGAAGTCATTGGGACTAGACTTCAACCCTGGTCCTTCTGCTCCCCGGGCTGACGGCACACACGATGCAGAACCCAATGTCATCGCTACTTTCTACAACC
Organism: Triticum dicoccoides; assembly: GCF_002162155.2. NCBI lineage: Eukaryota > Viridiplantae > Streptophyta > Magnoliopsida > Poales > Poaceae > Triticum > Triticum dicoccoides. The sequence goes on along the minus strand of NC_041380.1, from coordinate 466,859,450 downwards.
TTGATGGCCTCATCACTCACATCTCAGTTCAAGGTGCAAAAGTGGATCATTCTAATGATGATACTGACACTGATGAAGCCCTGGCTCCTACTCCAAAGCCGCAGAAGCCAAAGAAGGCTAAAGCTTCAAAGCCTGCCTCTGCACCAAAAATCTCACGGGCGAAGCCACTGGCTACTGCACCTCCTGAAGACAGTGTGCAGTCTGAAGATCTGTCACGCATCTCCAAGCCCCAGAAAGTCAAGATGCCTCTGCCGCACACCAGCCAAGAACTAACTGCTGCTGCCATTCTGCGCAACGATGCCATTGATCTGTCCAGTGATGAAGACCTTGCAGATGACGCTCTTGAGCAGCTGATCAAGAGCAAAGAAGAAGCAGAAATCTTCAACAATTTACCTCTCTTTGATGTGGCAATCATCCACAACTTCATCGATGAGTGGTTTGAAATGCCCAACCTCAGCTTTGAAGACCTGCAACTTCCCATTGGTCTCAGTGTCGCCTTCCATGGCGCCATTGCTTCAGAGCTAGCTCTAGCTCAGCGCATTGTCGAACTGAAGCAGAAGATTGACTTTGAGAAAGCTCAGTTCAAGAAGCATATGGCCAAGCTCAGCGTGCAAGAGGTCAAGAACTTCAAGCTCATGCTGCACGAGCTTAAAGAAGCCTTTCTCAAGAAGCGTGAAGAAGCTCAAGGTTCTCGTGAGCGCATGAAGAGCCTGGCTGACAAATGTGTGCAAGCCTACAATGAGGCTGAGAAGCGCAAGGCCCTTGGGTGTCCTGGCATCGACCCCAGGATGGCTGCAAAGAAGAAGAAGAAGCCCGCTATGGCCGAACCCGATGCACCAAGGTAGGAAGTAGATCCCATTGTCTTCCCAACTAACATGACTGGCTCGAAGCCAAAGGCCCGGTCAACCGCTTCAGAGTTGAAGAAGACGAGGACTGCTGAGGCTGAAGCCAGAAAGAGGAAACATCCTGAAGCCTCTGCTACTGCTCCCTCCAAGAAGAAGCGGAAGACCAAGAAGGAACGGGCTGCTCCCACAGAGCCCTTGATTGTTGAACCCATCTCCATGGTTCGCCCTGACGCTGAACATCAAGAGCGTCAACTGACTGTCCATGAGCCTGCTTTCACAGAGGCTCATGAAGCTGAAGACTTTCCAGCAGCTGATCCCACCGCTGCTGAAGACATTGGTCACCATGACCATGTTGAAGATGATGCAGTTCTTCCTTAGCTCGAGCACCAAAAGGTATCATCGCCTGTGCTAACACACAGCGAATTCATCAGCATTGGTCGTCCTCTAACGCCAATTGCTTAGGATGCATCATGGGCTGATCGCCCCCAAGCACAAGAGGAAGATGACTTTGAGGCCCAGCCAACTCCAACTCCACAGGCGTCGCCAGCGTTACGCAGGCTTCGCAAAGGACCAAGGCCTCCAGTCTCTGAGTCTGAAGCTAAAGCTGCTGAAGACATTCCGGCTGCATCAGCCGATGAAGAAGAAACCCCAAGCGCTACTACACCCCCGTCTCACCAAGAAGCTGTTCTCGAGGAGAACGTGATTGTGACCGACCCTCCAGCTCATCAAGTGGAGGTTGAGAATCATGAGGCTGCCACCACCAACACCAATGAAGCCACTGACGCTGTCATGGCTGAAGCCAATGTGGAGCCTACACCAACAAAAGCACCAGAAGTCAGCGAAGCCAATGATACTACTGCTTCTGTTCCTGCGCCTGTTGCTGGTCCTCAGTTTGACTATCATGTTGAGCACAGGCCTCTGGTACAGAAGCCAATCCCAAGATTGCCTAGGTTTCCAGGTCCTGCATCAGCACCTGGATCCTTCAATGTCAATGGCTTCAAAGCAGGCAACACCTTCTTCAATAGCTCCAAGAACCCCTACTCAAGGGAAACAATATCTTCCGATTGGTTCTGGAGCTATCCGCAGCGAAGCTATTACTCCTGCATTCTGTACAATCAAGGTCGCATCTTCCCACATAAGTGTCTTGACATCAAAGCAATAGCTGGTCTGCCCTGTCTGGAAGAAGCTCTGGATTGCTTCAAAGAGGTTGGATTGCTGCCATTTGTCACCGGCCAAGAGCACTGGAATTAAGAGTTGTTGTTCCAATTCTATGCCACACTTCACATCCGTGGGTACAACAGAGATCCGAAGACTTGGGTCCTGGAGTGGATGACAGGAAATGTTCATCACGAAGCCAAAGCCTTTGATATCATTGAGCTCACTGGTCTCCCCACTCCTGGCGATCTCTACGAACCTGGCTGTCAGCTTCATAGTGAAGCTATGGAGAGCATCTTTCAGAAACCTGAACCAAACATGAGTCAGATGCTCAGTATGATGAAGCCATTGCCACAAGAAGCTGCATATCCTAAGGAGTTCCTTGTTGAAGACCTTGAGTATCTGCCAAGGACTGTTTATCACATCATAAGGCAACTCTTTGGCCCATCAAAGGACATTCTCCACATGCCAAGCTGGAAGGTGCAATGAAGACTTTGGTCTTCTATATTCTTCATGGCAAATGCTTCAATGCACAGGACTTCTTCATCTGCCAACTTGCTGCATCAGGCTCTGATCTTTTTGGCTTGAAGTTCTACACTCCATGGATAATGCGGTTGATTAAACTCCACTCCGCTATCTCATATCATCCATCTGCTCGCAATCATCGGATCTTTCTGCCTGATGTGGATATGTCCGTTGAAGCCATTTATCCTGAGCCTGCCAAGGAGCCTCTTAGTCTTCAGAATGCGGAGAATCAAAGTTTTTCTCAGAACATTGAAGGAGTTGAAGCAGTCACCCGTGTTTATCCTCTGGCTGGAACTACACGTGCACCACATCCTGCCCTTACTGAAGCCACCGATAGCACAATTGCCCAACGACCCAAGAAGCGCACTCGTGTTCTCAATGACCGAGAGCTTCTGGTGGCTCTTCATCAGAAACAGGATAGGCATCATGACTGGCTAAAGCGCCAAATGCAAAGCCTCTTGGTGGATATCAACTGCATTCGCAATCTTGCCACCAAGAATGCCTTTGTTGCACATGAAACCTCTCGACGCACATGGAAAGGGCTGACACTAATGTGCTCTGAAGATGATCTTCAAGAGGATGGCTTCTCTGAACGCTTCAAGTTTGACTCCACACCTCCTCGAAGGGCAGTGCTGCGACGAACTCCATCTCTTGAAGACTCTGAGTTCTCTTCCTCTGTTGCAACTGTGAATGCCAGAGTGATCGAGGATGAAGACGATGCTACTTCACCGCCACCTCCTTCAGCATGCTTCGACACTGCTCCAAGTTCTTCTGCACCGCCGAACACCACCGACGACCCTGCTGCTTCACCTACTCTTCATGGGAATGAGTAGATGCTCTATGTCTTCAAACCTTTTTGGTCCTTACTGACAAAAGGGGGAGAAGCATATGAGTTTGATAGTCTTCAAGCGGGTCCACATGGGCGGTTGCTTTATATTTTGCCTCGTGTTTACAATTCTCGTTTTGATACATTTGGTTCTTTGAGTTGTAACACCTAAACTCGATGGTCGTCTGCTACTTATTTGCTACTTCGTGATGCGACGATAAATTCCGCATGTGCGACGATAAATTCCGCACTTAGATCATTTTGCAGACGTCCATTTTCCATTATGCATGTCATTATCTTCACATACCTTCTCATGCATAATGAATTGTCATCATAAGTTGAAGAGGATCTCCACGAGTACAACCTGCCATGTGCATTTGCATTCCAAAAGCAAATTACTTATATGCACATCTTCAGGGGGAGCCCTTGCAACTTATGAAGACAATTCCTTATCCTTTACAATTTCACATATTATATTCCCCGTTGAAAACTTCATCTAGTTTGTCATCAATCACCAAAAAGGGGGAGATTGTAAGTGCATCTAGTGCCACCCCTAGTTGGTTTTGGAGTATTGACGACAAACCTAGTTGAGGGACTAATGTGTTTGTGAGAATTGCAGGATAACACAGGTAGAAGTCCCTCATTGATTCGGTTTTCCTACCAGAGATGGCCCCTAAAAATGTATGAAGACATTGATGTCAAAGGTGGTATATGAAGATATTCTCATCGAAGACTATGACAAGAGAAGACATCGCATGAAGCCTATGGAGCTCGAAGACTTAGATCTATAGTAGTTCTTTTTCTTCTTTGTTGAGTCATAGGAACCACCGTACTGTTAAGTGGGGTCCAAGAGAACCAGTCAAAATGACTGAAGTGATGCTTAACCAAAACCTATGTCTTCGAATGAAGACTATGAGAGCGAATCTTGTCCAGAGTCGGACAAGTCAGCTTTGCTTGTGGCCCAAGTAAAGTTGCCATGTGTGTTTGAAATCTGACCATTGGAACACGTGTCAGTTCCTTAGTGACCCAGGGTCATTTCGGACAAATCAGGTCGGGTTGCCTAGTGGCTATAAATAGCCCACCCCCTACAACCATAAATGGTTGGCTGCTCAGAGTTAGAGTACGGCTTTTGTCGTTTGAGAGCAACCCACCTCGAAGCCTTTGAGAGAGAATTCCTTGCGAGGATAAAGCCCTAACCACCCAGAGCCAAAGAGTGTTAGGCATCACTTAAGTCTTCTTGTCTGTGTGATCTGAAGACTTATTACACTTGAGGACTGTGAATCCTCTAGCCGGTTAGGCGTCGCGTTCTGAGCATCCAAGAGACATTGTGGATCGCCGGTGAACGAAGTCTGTGAAGGTTTGGGAGTCTACCTTGAAGACTTACCAGAGTGATTGGGCGAGGTCTGTGTGACCTTAGCTCAAGGGGAATACGGTGAGGACTGGGTGTCCTGAGCTGCGTGTTCAGGACTGGGTGTCTGGGACTGTGTGTCCTCAGGTTTAAATACCTAGCCGCCCTAACCAGACGTACAGTTGTCACAACAACTGGAACTGGTCCAACAAATCATTGTCTTCAATGAGTCACTGGTTTCATCCTTCCCTTCCCTTTACTTACTATTGGTCCTGGTGAAGTCATTGTATGATTGCACTATCTTTTGTCTTCACTGAGTGACTGTGTGTTCTGTTTGGCTTCATAATATCTTCCTACCTGATCCTTACTACATTGCTGCTATTAGTCATTGTGCTTTCACTTCATTGAATACTTGACTATGGTTTGCCTAGTGTAGTCTACCTTCCGCTGCATGGTAATAGGTTTATTTCTATCGTTTGTCTTTGAAACTTCCACGTTTCGAAGACTTTCATAAAAATCGCCTATTCACACCCCCTCTAGTCGATATAACACACTTTCAATTACTCCACTCATCGACCGCTATCCAGCATGCATCTAGAGTATTAAGTTAAAAACAGAGTAACGCCTTAAGCAAGATAACATGATGTAGAGGGATAGACTCATGCAATATGAAGAAAACCCCATCTTGTTATCCTCGATGGCAACAATACAATACGTGTCTTGTTGCCCTTACTGTCACCGGGAAAGGACACCACAAGATTGAACCCGAAGCTAAGCACTTCTCCCATTGCAAGAAAGATCAATCTAGTAGGCCAAACCAAACTGATAATTCGAAAAGACTTGCAAAGATAACCAATCATACATAAAAGAATTCAGAGAAGATTCAAATATTATTCATAGATAGACTTGATCATAAACCCACAATTCATCGGTCTCAACAAACACACCGCAAAAAGAAGATTACATCGAATAGATCTCCACAAAAGAGGGGAAGAACATTGTATTGAGATCTAAAAAGAGAGAAGAAGCCATCTAGCTACTAACTATGGACCCGTAGGTCTGAAGTAAACTACTCACACTTCATCGGAGAGGCTATGGTGTTGATGTAGAAGCCCTCCGTGATCGATACCCCCTCCGGCGGAGCTTCGGAACAGGCCCCAAAATGGGATCTCGTGGATACAGAAAGTTACGGCGGTGGAATTAGGGTTTTGGCTCCTGTTCTGATCGTTTGGGGGGTACGTGGGTATATATAGGAGGAAGAAGTACGTCAGTGGAGCAACAGGGGCCCATGAGGGTGGAGGGCGCGCCTGGGGGGGGAGGGGTAGGCACGCCCCCTACCTCGTGGGCTCCTGTTAGCTGACTTGACGTAGGGTCCAAGCCTCCTGAGTTGTATTCGGTGAGAAAATCACGTTCCCGAAGGTTTCATTCCGTTTGGACTCCGTTTGATATTCCATTTCTTCGAAACCCTAAAACAGGCAAAAAACAGCAATTCTGGGCTGGGCCTCCGGTTAATAGGTTAGTCCCAAAAATAATATAAAAGTGGATAATAAAGCCCAATAATGTCCAAAACAGTAGATAATATAGCATGGAGCAATCAAAAATTATAGATACGTTGGAGACGTATCACAATGACGAGTATTAGAGAAGATATATTATTAAGTTACACAAGAAGACAGTAGGGTGACTGCAAATCCTCTTGTAAGCATTCTCGCCCCTGATGCATATGGTGCTTAAGTGCATGAAACAACTATAACCTTCGAGTTCAGGTATGCTCCTTCTTTTACTCAGTTGCATTGATTTTTCATTTTAAGCTGCTTAGATAGTTGAAACAAATTGTTATCGGATGGTGCTGTAAACAACCCATTGACTCCACTTACATTTTGATTAATCTATTATCTTTTCTTATAAAGAACACTTTTATTGACTCATAACCATATCAAAGTGATACAATCATAAGGAGTTCACACACCAGGCTTTGGATAACTGAGACACACATAGCTGATAAGGCACACAATCATAAAAATAGAAGGTGAAAAAATCATGACTAGACTAATCGACTATGAAGGTGAAGGACAGATTTGCAGACTATGTACACCACCATCCATCTTCGGAGGAACTTCCTTAGCCGTCTGCTCCATATGCACAAATGATATCATACTTAGTTGCATTATTTTGTTAAACATACAAGTTCTGCCTGGTGACCATTGCCAAACCAAAGAGTATGAATATGCCCAATTATTAAGAAATAAGTTTTTCCTATAAATTCTTAAACTTCACATAGTAAAATTTGAACTTACTAAACAACATCATCTACAAATTTGACAAGATATGGATACATTTCTCTTGTGTTATATGTATAGAAGACATGCCTGTGTTTTTTCTGCCAAAAACATATTTAGTCTCTTAATTGCTAGCCTCCACCATGTTCACTATTTTTTTAATGTCTAAAACTCCACTGGCGCAAAACCACACAAATAATTAGGTTAAGGTTTGGAGGTTGGTCTTGTCTTCAAAGGTCCCAGCAATAATCTGATATTTCATATATGTGAAGGACTAATGTTATAAAGTGTGAATCAGCAAAAATCATGAACCAAAATGGTTATTCATGTTCCATACAAAAGAATATAAATGATAAAGGGATCTCTTGTCATTTTATACAATACGCATATACTCGTATTAATATGAATTTTGAAAGCCATCAATTCTTATAATATTCGAAATCCATGCATGAATGTGTTTCACATTTTTTGCAAGTACCAAAAGTGAAAAATGCCATTATAAACCAGGTTAAGGTCTAGATTAAACAATTATAGGAGTTTTAATGTTGAAGACACTTAATGTCGTACTCTAGGGTTCAAGTCGGATTAATCAATGCCATTCGTGGAATTCAAATTGTTGTGGTGAATATAGCTATGGTTTTTCTTTCATTGTCCACAAAATTTGTGCTTCGTAGTGTGTAACTTTGACCGCATTCCCTTTGTTTCTTTTTACTTCGTCGCAAATAAACTTTGTCTTAAGTCAATCTTCATAAAGTTTGACCAAGTTTATAGGAAAATATCAACATTCAAAATATCAAATCAATAGCATTAGATGCATCATGGAATTAATTTTCATAGAGTATAACTTTAGTAACGTAGATGTTGATATTTTTTACATTTTGATCAAACTTTACAAAGTTTACTTCAGACAAATCTTATATGCATAGTAAAAATAATTGAGTGAGTACTAATTTATGGGACCCACCCTAGAATCCTAAATCTCATGCTCTTGTAAAGCCTAATGTGTCGTGCAAGTAGATGTCTATAAATACAAAGTTTTTTTACACTGAATTAGTGAGAGAGCTTCTCACTATGAATTTCTATTAAAAGAAATCTAGCATGTGTATTTTAATCTGATGAGGTGTCTAGTGCTGCTTTTTATATTTTTTCTTTTCAACATTTTCATGTGGAATAATAATTTTGTAGTACTCTTACATTTATATTCAAAAGAGAACTATTTTGTTCTTCTAGTTAATTAGAACATGTATATTATATTTATTGGTTACAAAAAGTAAACCCTTTGATTTCTACTCAATTAGAATGTAGATTATAGCATGGGATTGTTGGGTTCATGACTAACTTTGCCACAACTAAACTTAGGCAAACCGTGGCTGCCACAAAAGTGCGGCAAACAAAATGGCCACCAGAAGTATGACAAGATTTGACAAAAAACTAAGAGCATCTTTGGTCGGCCTCCCCACTTTGCCCAATTATTGTGCCACAATTGTGGCACGCCGTAGTTTTTGTGGTGACCACATTGATCATCACACTTGTGGAAAAATCTGGCTAGCAACTAGGCTATAACAAGTGGGGCATCTGACTAGGAAAGTGTGGCATGCCACAACTATGTCTACAACCAAACATTCGCCACGCTTGCGATAGAAAAGTGTGGCTACCGACCAAACATGCCCTAAGCTGATGAGATACGAATCATATAGCTAGAAAATGACGAGTAATTGGCAAGAAATGCGCCAACTCATTAAGAAAAAAAATCCTATCTCATTAGCAACTTTCAAACGTTTGAATTAGTTTGGTCACTTGAGTTCATTTATGCACATAAGGGTATGTGGTGTATCTTTATCTTAATGGAAGAACAATAAGTAGATATGATTTCCAAATCATCTTCATATTTTGTAGTGAAAATCATATTGCCAAGACCGTTGGTGACATAGTTGCGGACTACTATAGCATGGACTTCGAAAGTAGTGACTTGTGGCTGACCATAGCTATTTTGTCCATATCACTAGCACTTACCGGCATTGCAAGACGGATACTCACCTTTAATCCAATGTGCACACAATCGCTCTCCCTTTGGTGAATAGTATTACTCTCCTAGGACAATTACCTAAGCTTTTGATGAGGGGTATTCAAGTTGCGATCCATGATCTATATACAAAATTTGTTAGTGTGTTCACAATGGATTTGTTTGGACACAAGATAACCTTCTTGATTGGACCTGAAGTGTCAGCTCATTTCTTCCAAGCACCTGAATCAGAGATCAACCAAGGTAATTTTTATGAGTTCACCGTGTCGATGTTTGGTCAAGAGGTTGACTTTGGTGTTGACAGCGCCACACGAAGTGAACAAAGCCGGTTCTCTATCGTTGCGCTAAGGTCATCCAAGTTGAGGAACCATGTTGATCCCATGCTTCAAGAAGTGGAGGTATGTATATACCTCTCAGCCAAAGTGGGTTTATACAGTTGCACAACACAATTAACTTACGATGTTATCATGAGTTTATATATGTTTACACATTTTTGCAAAATGGGGACAAGAGGGCATAATAGATCTAAAGCATGAGCTCAGTCAAGTACTACTGTTGATCTCAGGTTGGTGCCTACTAGGGAAAGAGATTCGGGAGAATATGTTGGATGAGTTCTACGCATTGTTTCATGATATTGAAAACGACCTTAACTTGATCAACCTTGTATTCCCATATATCCCAACCGCGATAAATCGCCACTGCGACCGTGCGCCCAGCAAGCTCACGGAAATGCTCTCTAAAATCGTGAGGTCACGTAGGAGCCACGGCCAAACTAAGGAGGATGCACTAAAAAACCTGATTCATTCCAAATACAGAGATGGGCACTCCATGACCGAATCAGAGGTCACTGGGCTAATGGTTGCTTTGGTCTTTGTTGGAAAGCACACGAGCTCTCAATCTAGTGCCTGGACGGGTGCTTACCTACTCAATGACGTGCTTGGTTGCAGTCGTCGAGGAGCAAAAGCAAATCATCAAGAAACACAGGGACCAGATCGACTACGGTGTCTTGCTTGAGATGGATACCCTGCATGGTTGCATCAAAGAGGCGCTATGGTTGCACCCTACGACACCAATGCTAATTCGCAAGGCACATAAGCACTTCACTGTGTGGACTGAAGAAGGCAATGAATATAACATCCCAACAAGATCCAGTGCGGTTTGGTTCTCAAAGAAAGGAGGACAATGTCGGAGGAAAGTTCTCTTACACATCATTATCTGGTGGAAGGCATGCTTGCCCTGGCGAGGCCTATGCTTACATGCAAATTAAAGTAATATGGAGCCATTTAGTTAGGAACTTCAAGCTTAAACTAATATGTCATTTCCCAAAGACAGAGTGGGGCAAGTTCGGGCTAGAGCCAAAAGGGAAAGTAATAGTAAGAGCACCTATAGCCGAGCGCCCCAAACCGGCCTCAAACGCCAGGGCTGGCCGCCCGGTCACTAACGGGTCATGATTTTTTGACCCAGACGGATGCCTCAAACGGGCCTCAAAGGCTCAGGCTGACCGGCACCCCTTATATCCAACCCAAATATGGGGCGGATATGGGGTGGCCCGGGTACACCCGGGCGCGTCTGCCTGACAAGGCCGGCCCACCATCGACCCCACGGATGTCCCACCAAAAAAACCTTCGGCTCATCGCTCTGAAACCCTAGCTCACTCTCTCTCCTCTCCCCACACAGATTCCGATCAAATCCGGCGCAATGTCGAGCTCTGGCAGCCGCTCCGACTCCGAGCTGTATCTGAACTATGAGCTTGCCCTCTGCATCGCCTTGGAGCGGTCCAAGGTGGAGACCGGGGGCAGCTCCGGATCTGCAGCCTCGCCGCAGTCGCAGCTTCCCTGTTGACGCAGCTCGGACGCCGGTGTTGGCCCCTCCCGGCCCGAGCGTAGTGTTGGGGAACGCAGTATTTCAAAAAAATTCCTACGATCATGTAAGCTCTATCTAGGATATGCATAGCAATGAGAGGGGAGAGTGTGTCTACGTATCCTCGTAGACCAAAAGTGGAAGCGTTAAGTAACGCGGTTGATGTAGTCGAACGTCTTTGCGATCCAACCGATCAAGTATCGAACACACGGCACCTCCGCGATCTGCACACGTTCAGCTCGGCGACGTCCCTCGTACTCTTGATCCAGCTAAGGCCGATGGTGATTTCCATCAGCACGACGGCATGTTGACGGTGATGATGAAGTTACCGATGCAGGGCTTCGCCTAAGCTCTACGACAATATGACCGAGGTGTAAAACTGTGGAGGGGGCACCGCACACGGCTAAAGATCAACTTGTGTGTCTATGGGGTGCCCCCTCCCCCGTATATGAAGGAGGGGAGGAGGAGGCCGGTCGGCCACATGGGGCATGCCAAGGGGGGAGGAATCCTACTCCTAGTAGGAGTAGGTTTCCCCCTTTCCAAGTCCAAGAAGGAGAAGAAGGGAAAGAGGAGAGAAGACAAGGAAAGAGGGGGGCGCCCCCTTCCCCTTGTCCAATTCGGACTGGGCAAGGGGGGCGCGCGCCACCTCCGGCCGGCCCTCTCTCTTCTCCACTAAGGCCCATTGTGGCCCATTAATCCCCCGGGGATTCCGGTAACCTCTCGGTACTCCGGAAAATACCCCATACACTTAGGAACCATTCCGGTGTTCGAATATAACCTTCCAATATATCAATATTTATGTCTCGACCATTTCGAGACTCCTCGTCATGTCCGTGATCTCATCTGGGACTCCAAACAACCTTCGGTACATCAAATCACATAACTCATAATACATATCGCCATCGAACGTTAAGCGTGCGGACCCTACGAGTTTGAGAACTATGTAGACATGACCAAGACACATCTCTGGTCAATAACCAATAGCGGAACCTGGATGCTCATATTGGTTCCTACATATTCTACAAAGATCTTTATCGGTCAAACCGCATAACAACATACGTTGTTCCCTTTGTCATCAGTATGTTACTTGCCCGAGATTCGATCATCCGTATCATCATACCTAGTTCAATCTCGTTACCGGCAAGTCTCTTTACTCGTTTGGCAATGCATCATGCCGTGACTAACTCATTAGTCACATTGCTTGCAAGGCTCATAGTGATGTGTATTACCGAGAAGGCCCAGAGATACCTCTCCGATACACGAAGTGACAAATCTTAATCTCGATCTATGCCAAAACACCATCGGAGACACCTGTAGAGCATCTTTATAATCACCCAGTTATGTTGTGATGTTTGATAGCACAAAAGGTGTTCCTCCGGTATTCGGGAGTTGCATAATCTCATAGTCATAGGAACATGTATAAGTCATGAAGAAAGCAATAGCAATGAACTAAACGATCATAGTGCTAAGCTAACGGATGGGTCTAGTCCATCACATCATTCTCTAATGATGTGATCCCGTTCATCAAATGACAAGACATGTCTATGGCTAGGAAACTTAATCATCTTTGATTAACGAGCTAGTCAAGTAGAGGCATACTAGGGACACTCTGTTTGTCTATGCATTCACACATGTACTAAGTTTTCGGTTAATACAATTATAGCATGAATAATAAACATTTATCATGATATAAGGAAATATAAATAACAACTTTATTATTGCCTCTAGGGAATATTTCCTTCACGCAACTCCAACAGGTGGCCTGCGCAATCCGCGCCTCCCCTACGCCGTCCCCAGCCCCCACCGGCTGCTGCTCCCACATGTGGGCAGCGGTGGGTGCATGTGCCAGCCCCGCCGGCCCGGAAGCACACGCCGGGATCAGAGGCGCGCGCCACCCACCGCAAGCGACGGCGAGAAAGGGAGAGGACAGAGGTGGAGCAGTCCGTGTGCCGTCCACTACCGCGAGATGCAGGCGGAGCCTGACGAGGACGCATGACTCCTCGAATGGGTCTACCGCCGGTCGCTTACGACAGCTCGAAGACGGACACGTGGTGGCTCCGCCGGAAGAACGCCAAAGCGCTTTGGATTGCCATTGAGCAGTCCAAGTGCGAGGCGGCAGAGGCAGCGTTGGAGGCGGCTCGGCTGGCGAAGCTAAAGCGGCAGCAGGGCAGGGAGGTCCGGCGGCTAAAAGGGCTCGTTATCCTCTTCAACGACGACGACGACGGCTCCTCCTCCGACGACCCAGACGATCCGCCACTAGCCGCTGACACCTACAGCTGTGCCGGCGATTGAAAGGGCAAAGGGCCGGCGAGGAAGTGGTGAATCTTCGTTGTCTCCGTCTCCAATTTCTAGCTTTTAGTAATGTATTTAAATTTAGACGCCGTTTATGTGAATTATGTGAACTTTGGCGATCTTTTGGACATGCGTCGGTGATCTTCTAGTGATCGGAATGTGCATTTCCCTGATGATTCTATGTTTGTGTGATGATCTACGTTCTTTTTATCTATGTTGCATGCTAGTATGGATATGAGGGACCGGATACGAGATACACGAATGTGGACAACAGGATTTGAGGGTTGCCCGGTCAGTTCCTGCGGACGCGCCCAGACGCGTTTGCGGGCGTTTGAGGGTCGGATTTGCAAAGTCCGGCTGTAGATGCTCTACATTATGAGAGGCATGAGTTGCTTGGTACCTAAATATGTATGCACAACCTCTGTGTGCATGCGTGCTGTGTGTGTTGTTGTTATTAATGTCGGACAACAATTGATCCATCTTTGTTGATGTTATGCATGTTTGTTCAAATAATGGGAAACCTGTTTGAACTGCATGTTCGTTCAAATTTTATGCATGATGCTTTTTTCCTCACTAAAATTAACATAATATCAATTAATCAGGACACAATTACAGTCCAAAGGCATAATAGACTTTTCATTAGACAACTTTATAAAATAAAAAACTAGACCTAAACATCTATATCTATATCTATATCTATCTATATCTATCTATCTATCTATATCTATATCTATATCTATATCTATATCTATCTATCTATCTATATCTATATCTATCTATATCTATATCTATATATATATCTATATCTATCTATATCTATATCTATATCTATATCTATACTTATACTAATCACAGACTCCCTAAAAATTCCCACGTTAATTAGAAATTAGGAGCCGTTTATTTGGTGGGACCGATTTATTACGGTGGAGATTAACCGAAATGACTCCTTTCACCCTAATTTTTTTCTGAGTTTAAAATAGGTTATAATGCGTCTGATTCAACATGTTTTAGTACTAATCTAACCGTGCAATACGTCATTGAAATTTATCCGGTCGTAATTCTGCATGACTCTAGAGTCCTCGCGTAGCAGAAAATATTTTCTTGCCCACGCTGTAGATAGAAAATAATTTTTGGCTGATAGCTTACCTCCTCCTCTCCTCCCAGCTCGCTCCTTACCTGACTCCGCTGCTGCCGCCGCCTCTCCAGCTTCAAGCCTCCACCGTTGAGACTGTATGCTCCGAGATCAGACCCTCCGTGATCTCGCCAGAACGCTGAAGCCATTACTCTTTGCTTCCGCCCACTACGCCACGGCGTCAACTGTCTCCCACGCTGCCATCTGGACCGCGGATAATGAGAAAGCCCGCAAGTAGGAGCCATGGCCGCGAAGGGAAGGTCAGGGTCAGCATGAAGATCGAACAAGGCAGCAAGGTGACATCTAGCATGTGGGCGTCCCACAAACATCAGAATTTTGACCTCATCCACTGTCAATGACTTCTTCAGGCATGGACAAGGTCAGCACAGGCATGTGGTAATCTAAGCCCCTATGCATCTTATTTATAATTGGTCAAATGATTCGCTAACCAGTCTATTTCCTCCCCATGTCTTGGTGTGAGCCCATGGAGTCTTGGTGTTTGACGAACTGTTAAGTTTCTGAATTTTCAACTGAAGTGAAAGGGTGTATTGAGCTTTCTTTGAAACAATTATCAAGTTTGTGGTTCAATCAACTTGCAATAAAATCATGGTGTGCAGGAAGATATACCCATATACGTATCAATTTCAGTGTGCTCTAGGTACGTTTTTTCTACTACCTTCGTACAAGCAGCTATGCATATGCTCCTAAAACACGTACTCTTAGAGAAACTGAGAAAGGGAATTATCTCATACACAGAAATCGCATGTTCTTAGAGAAACCGAGAGAAGTAATTATCTCATAGACAGATCAAAGGCATTTTTTGCAAGAGATAACATTCAGGTTAGCCATATATTTGTCTTGAAATCCCTTACCTATTGCGCTAATTGCAGTTTTGTTCATCATTGTACTGTTCTAAAAAAGGATACTGTGTCTAATAGTTTGTTTTTAACATGGCTATATTTTCCAGATTTGATTCCATGATAACTAGCTAAGTTGCTTTGTGATCTTCCCTAATGTGACCCATACAAACTATGCCCACGTATTTTGCTATATGTGTCACTTATGACTTAATAATTTAGCTAGAATGATTTACTAGCATCCCATTTATCTTTTTACTGGAAAAGTAAGGAAGGGCATTATGGCGAGGAGGATAGGATATGCACAGGGCCGGGCCGACGCCGTATGATGTGTAGCATCACATGACGTACATCAGGCAGCTAATGATGCATGATCGCATACATCCGGCAGCTAATGATGAACGATGGGTCCATAGCCCTCCTGGTGTCATTTTTTTCTTTAGTTGTTAATTTTGTTATTAGTCACATCCTGACAGTCATGTGTCTGTTAATATTTTGGCCTAAAAAGGGGACAAGTTTTAACTCTGCTGCTGCTTCTCTGAGCAATATAAGTTTCTAACTTTCTCAAAAAGCAAGACCTAATAGACTATCTTTTCTTGATTGATCTGGTGGTTAAATTTTGAAATGGTAGTACACAGTATTTAAGCTAGCTGAAGGGAATGGTTGAGTTGTACGGGTTTCCATTTGTGTGGTTCTTTTGTTGTTTGGCGAAACTGAACCACTTCCAGGCCAAGAAGCTAAGGACGCAAGATCTTGCTGACAGTTTTGTCATTGTCATCGCTCCAACTGCTAGCACAGATAATCGCTGCTCTCCTTGCCTTACCCCTAAAGACAATGTTCTACTGCCTCCTTACCTGATTGGATATTTTTACTATGCAATTATTCTGTTAGCAATTATATCAACAATTTTTCTCTGGACCTGGGTGTAGTAGATAATGCAATCAGCATAGCCTGTACATCAGGTAAATACGTTTTCTTTTTGCTGGTCCTTCTGCCCCCTTGGTTGTTTAATGTTTGTGCTCATATTCATGGTCGTTCGCTCACATATATAAGGATTGTGATTAATTATTTGTGTCAGGGCTATTAATTTCTTACTGCTGGATAAATTTGTTGCTAATCCATTGTTCCTTCTTTTGGTTTATTATCTCTACTACCTAATCGAATGTTCTCAGGTTCTATTCCAATTTGCTCGCTAGGCGCTCGAATAAGTTCCTGTGGTTGTAAATTCCTACCATTGAATTGCATGTTGTTTTTCTGAGTATGCAGAGCAAATAAAATTGTAATTACACAATCATGTGTTAAATTTGTTTGAGGGAGAGAACTATGTGCAAATGGAAGTAGTATACGTGACCATCACATATGATAGATGAAAAGAGTATGTGGTATGTATTGCCATGGCTTCACTAATAAAACATACTGAACTATTCTTACTACTCCAATTAGTTCTTGGTTTCACAGGGAAACAAGAAGGCATGGGGAGATTTCCAATGTTTCTGCCTTGAGTATTGAGTGGCTACTATTGGCATTAACATATTTAGTCTGCTAGATGAAATGGTGCCAAATCCACATCAGAACAACTGGAAGTTCAGTATGGTAGGTGATATTTTTTTTAATTTTCTTATGGAGCCAT
>NC_041380.1:466828186-466842343 GCF_002162155.2 Triticum dicoccoides | reverse complement strand
TTTGTAGTATGAATATTCATATCAATATCTCAACTCCATTTGCTTTTATATTCACAAACAACTGAACTATGGAATTTGTGGGGACGACTACCCATAAACAAGAAGAAGAGCTTTATATGAAATATTGTATGGATAGTTGCGGCAGCCCATAAAATATATTATATTTTATTTTCAAGTTGATTGCAAAGTGGATTTTCCTTATTTATTATTTTGTGGAAGCTCTCTCCTTTTAGGCAATCACTGTTTATGAGGTAAATATATTTAGAGGAAGCACAGAAGGATACTTATATACGTATAGTTGCCCCTGTTCTATCTAAAGCCCTTTGAATCTGACAGTCTTTATATGAATATCACAATATATATTAACCACTGTATGTTATACATTACGATTAATTAAGTTAGTTAAGGATTTTCAGTGGGCGACCACCCATAAACAAGAAGAGGAGCTTTATATGAAATATGTTGGGTATCGTAGTAATTTCAAAAAATTTCCTACGCACACGCAAGATCATGGTGATGCATAGCAACGAGAGGGGAGAGTGTGATCTACGTACCCTTGTAGATCGACAACGGAAGCGTTAGCACAACGTGGTTGATGTAGTCGTACGTCTTCACGGCCCGACCGATCAAGCACCGAAACTACGGCACCTCCGAGTTCTAGCACACGTTCAGCTCGACGACGATCCCCGGACTCCGATCCAGCAAAGTGTCGGAGAAGAGTTCCGTCAGCACGACGGCGTGGTGACGATCTTGATGTACTACCATCGCAGGGCTTCGCCTAAGCACCGCTACAATATTATCGAGGACTATGGTGGAAGGGGGCACCGCACACGGCTAAGAATATGATCACGTGGATCAACTTGTGTGTCTAGGGGTGCCCCCTGCCTCCGTATATAAAGGATCAAAGGGGAGGTGTGGCCGGCCAGGGAGGGCGCTCCAGGAGGAGTCCTACTCCCTCCGGGAGTAGGATTCCCCCCTTTCCTAGTTGGAATAGGATTCGGAAGGGGGGAAAGAGGAGAGAGAGAAGGAAGGGGGCGCCGGCCCCCTCTCCTTGTCCTATTCGGACTAGGGGGGAGGGGCGCGCGGCCCAGCCCTGGCCACCTCTCCTCTCTTCCACTAAAGCCCACTAAGGCCCATATACCTACCGGGGGGTTCCGGTAACCTCCCGGTACTTCGGTAAAATCCCGATTTCACCCGGAACACTTCCGATATCCAAATATAGGCTTCCAATATATCAATCTTTATGTCTCAACCATTTCGAGACTCCTCGTCATGTCCGTGATCACATCCGGGACTCCGAACAAACTTCAGTACATCAAAACTCATAAACTCATAATATAACTGTCATCGAAACCTTAAGCGTGCGGACCCTACGGGTTCGAGAACAATGTAGACATGACCGAGACACGTCTCCGGTCAATAACCAATAGCGGAACCTGGATGCTCATATTGTCTCCTACATATTCTACGAAGATCTTTTATCGGTCAGACCGCATAACAACATACGTTGTTCCCTTTGTCATCGGTATGTTACTTGCCCGAGATTCGATCGTCGGTATCTCAATACCTAGTTCAATCTCGTTGCCGGCAAGTCTCTTTACTCGTTCCGTAATACATCATCTCACAACTAACTCATTAGTTGCAATGCTTGCAAGGCTTATGTGATGTGCATTACCGAGAGGGCCCAGAGATACCTCTCCGACAGTCGGAGTGACAAATCCTAATCTCGAAATACGCCAACCCAACATATACCTTTGGAGACACCTATAGAGCACCTTTATAATCACCCAGTTACATTGTGATGTTTGGTAGCACACAAAGTGTTCCTCCGGCAGACGGGAGTTGCATAATCTCATAGTCATAGGAACATGTATAAGTCATGAAGAAAGCAATAGCAACATACTAAACGATCGGGTGCTAAGCTAATGGAATGGGTCATGTCAATCAGATCATTCACCTAATGATGTGATCCCGTTAATCAAACAACAACTCTTTGTTCATGGTTAGGAAACATAACCATCTTTGATTAACGAGCTAGTCTAGTAGAGGCATACTAGTGACACTCTGTTTGTCTATGTATTCACACATGTATTATGTTTCCGGTTAATACAATTCTAGCATGAATAATAAACATTTATCATGATATAAGGAAATAAATAATAACTTCATTATTGCCTCTAGGGCATATTTCTTTCAGTCTCCCACTTGCACTAGAGTCAATAATCTAGATTACACAATAATGATTCTAACACCCATGGAGCCTTGGTGCTGATCATGTTTTGCCCGTGGAAGAGGCTTAGTCAATGGGTCTGCTATATTCAGATCCGTATGTATCTTGCAAATCTCTATGTCTCCTACCTGGACTAGATCCCGGATGGAATTGAAGCGTCTCTTGATGTGCTTGGTTCTTTTGTGAAATCTGGATTCCTTTGCCAAGGCAATTGCACCAGTATTGTCACAAAAGATTTTCATTGGACCCGATGCACTAGGTATGACACCTAGATCGGATATGAACTCCTTCATCCAGACTCCTTCATTTGCTACTTCCGAAGCAGCTATGTATTCTGCTTCACACGTAGATCCCGCCACGACGCTTTGTTTAGAACTGCACCAACTGACAGCTCCACCATTTAATGTAAACACGTATCTGGTTTGCGATTTAGAATCGTCCGGATCAGTGTCAAAGCTTGCATCGACGTAACCATTTACGATTAGCTCTTTGTCACCTCCATAAACGAGAAACATATCCTTAGTCCTTTTCAGGTATTTCAGGATGTTCTTGACCGCTGTCCAGTGATCCACTCCTGGATTACTTTGGTACCTCCCTGCTAGACTTATAGCAAGGCACATATCAGGTCTGGTACACAGCATTGCATACATGATAGAGCCTATGGCTGAAGTATAGGGAACATCTTTCATTTTCTCTATCTTCTGCAGTGGTCAGGCATTGAGTCTGACTCAACTTCACACCTTGTAACACAGGCAAGAACCCTTTCTTTGCTTGATCCATTTTGAACTTCTTCAAAACTTTGTCAAGGTATGTGCTTTGTGAAAGTCCAATTAAGCGTCTTGATCTATCTCTATAGATTTTAATGCTTAATATGTAAGCAGCTTCACCGAGGTCTTTCATTGAAAAACTATTATTCAAGTATCCCTTTTGTGCTATCCAGAAATTCTATATCATTTCCAATTAGTAATATGTCATCCACATATAATATCAGAAATGCTACAGAGCTCCCACTCACTTTCTTGTAAATACAGACTTCTCCAAAAGTCTGTATAAAACCAAATGCTTTGATCACACTATCAAAGCGTTTATTCCAACTCCGAGAGGCTTGCACCAGTCCATATATGGATCGCTGGAGCTTGCACACTTTGTTAGCTCCCTTTGGATCGACAAAACCTTCTGGTTGCATCATATACAACTCTTCTTCCAGAAATCCATTCAGGAATGCAGTTTTGACATCCATCTGCCAAATTTCATAATCATAAAATGCGGCAATTGCTAACATGATTCGAACAGACTTAAGCATCGCTATGGGTGAGAAGGTCTCATCGTAGTCAATCCCTTGAACTTGCCGAAAACCTTTTGCGACAAGTCGAGCTTTGTAGACAGTAATATTACCGTCAGCGTCAGTCTTCTTCTTGAAGATCCATTTATTCTCAATTGCTTGCGGATCAGTGGGCAAGTCAACCAAAGTCCATACTTTGTTCTCATACATGGATCCCACCTCAGATTTCATGGCTTCAAGCCATTTTGCGGAATCTGGGCTCACCATCGCTTCTTCATAGTTCGTAGGTTCATCATGATCTAGTAGCATGACTTTCAGAACAGGGTTACCGTACCACTCTAGTGCGGATCTCACTCTGGTTGATCTACGAGGTTTAGTAGTATCTTGTTCTGAAGTTTCATGATCATTATCATTAGCTTCCTCACTAATTGGTGTAGGTGTCACAGAAATAGGTTTCTGTGATGTACTACTTTCCAATAAGGGAGTAGGTACAGTTACCTCGTCAAGTTCTACTTTCCTCCCACTCACTTCTTTCGAGGGAAACTCCTTCTCCAGAAAGTTTCCGAATTTAGCAACAAAAGTCTTGCCTTCGGATCTGTGATAGAAGGTGTATCCAATAGTTTCCTTTGGATATCCTATGAAGACACATTTCTCCAATTTGGGTTCGAGCTTATCAGGTTGAAATTTTTTCACATAAGCATCGCAGCCCCAAACTTTCAGAAACAACAACTTTGGTTTCTTGCCAAACCACAGTTCATAAGGCGTCGTCTCAACGAATTTTGATGGTGCCCTATTTAACGTGAATGCGGCCGTCTCTAGAGCGTATCCCCAAAACGATAGCGGTAAATCAGTAAGAGACATCATAGATCGTACCATATCTAGTAAAGTACGATTACGACGTTCGGACACACCATTACGCTGTGGTGTTCCGGGTGGCGTGAGTTGCGAAACTATTCCACATTGTTTCAAATGTACACCAAACTCGTAACTCAAATATTCTCCTCCATGATCAGATCGTAGGAATTTTATTTTCTTGTTACGATGATTTTCAACTTCACTCTGAAATTCTTTGAACTTTTCAAACGTTTCAGACTTGTGTTTCATTAAGTAGATATACCCATATCTGCTTAAGTCATCTGTGAAGGTGAGAAAATAACGATATCCGCCATGAGTCTCAACATTCATCAGTCCACATACATCTGTATGTATGATTTCCAACAAATCTGTTGCTCTCTCCATAGTACCGGAGAATGGTGTTTTTGTCATCTTACCCATAAGGCACGGTTCGCAAGTACCAAGTGATTCATAATCAAGTGGTTCCAAAAGCCCATCATTATGGAGTTTCTTCATGCGCTTTATACCGATATGACCTAAACGGCAGTGCCACAAATAAGTTGCACTATCATTATCAACTTTGCATCTTTTGGTTTCAACACTATGAATATGTGTGTCACTACTATCGAGATTTAATAAGAATAGACCACTCTTTAAGGGTGCATGACCATAAAAGATATTACTCATGTAAATAGAACAACCATTATTCTCTGATTTAAATGAATAACCATCTCGCATCAAACAAGATCCAGATATAATGTTCATGCTTAACGCTGGCACCAAATAACAATTATTTAGGTCTAATATTAATCCCGAAGGTAGATGTAGAGGTAGCGTGCCGACTGCAATCACATCGACTTTGGAACCATTTCCCACGCGCATCGTCACCTCGTCCTTAGCCAATCTTCGCTTAATCCGTAGTCCCTGTTTCGAGTTGCAAATATTAGCAATAGAACCAGTATCAAATACCCAGGTGCTACTGCGAGCATTAGTAAGGTACACATCAATAACATGTATATCACATATACCTTTGTTCACCTTGCCATCCTTCTTATCCGCCAAATACTTGAGGCAGTTCCGCTTCCAGTGACCAGTCTCCTTGCAGTAGAAGCACTCAGTTTCAGGCTTAGGTCCAGGTTTGGGTTTCTTCTCTTGAGTATCAACTTGCTTACTGTTCTTTTTGAAGTTCCCCTTCTTCTTCCCTTTGCCCTTTTTCTTGAAACTAGTGGTCTTATTGACCATCAACACTTGATGCTCCTTCTTGATTTCTACCTCCGCAACTTTCAGCATTGCGAAGAGCTCGGGAATAGTCTTATTCATCCCTTGCATACTATAGTTCATCACGAAGCTCTTGTAGCTTGGTGGTAGTGATTGGAGAATTCTGTCAATGACGCAATCATCTGGAAGATTAACTCCCAATTGAATCAAGTGATTATTATACCCAAACATTTTGAGTATATGCTCACTGACAGAACTGTTCTCCTCCATCTTACAGCTATAGAACTTATTGGAGACTTCATATCTCTCAATCCGGGCATTTGCTTGAAATATTAACTTCAACTCCTGGAACATCTCATATGCTCCATGACGTTCAAAACGTCGTTGAAGTCCCGATTCTAAGCCGTAAAGCATGGCACACTGAACTATCGAGTAGTCATCAGCTTTGCTCTGCCAGACGTTCATAACATCTGGTGTTGCTCCAGCAATGAGGATAATCCTCAAGTTACGGACCTAGACCGTGTAATTGCTACCATCATCTTTCAACTTTGCTTTCTCAAGGAACACATTAAAATTCAACGGAACAACAACACGGGCCATCTATCTACAATCAAACATGAATAAGTAAGATACTATCAGGTACTAAGTTCATGATAAATTTAGGTTCAATTAATCATATTACTTAAAGAACTCCCACTTAGATAGACATCCCTCTAATCCTCTAAGTGATTACGTGATCCAAATCAACTAAACCATGTCCGATCATCACGTGAGATGGAGTAGTTTCATTGGTGAACATCGCTATGTTGATCATATCTACTATATGATTCATGCTCGACCTTTCGGTCTCCCTGTTCCGAGGCCATATCTGTATATGCTTGGCTCGTCAAGTATAACCTGAGTATTCCGCGTGTGCAACTGTTTTGCACCCGTTGTATTTGAACGTAGATCCTATCACACCCGATCATCACATGGTGTCTCAGCACGAAGAACTTTCGCAACGGTGCATACTCAGGGAGAATACTTCTTGATAATTAGTGAGAGATCATCTTATAATGCTACCGTCAATCAAAGCAAGATAAGATGCATAAAAGATAAACATCACATGCAATCAATATAAGTGATATGATATGGCCATCATCATCTTGTGCTTGTGATCTCCATCTTCGAAGCACCGTTGTGATCACCATCGTCACCGGCGCGACACCTTGATCTCCATCGTAGCATCGTTGTCGTCTCGCCAATCTTATGCTTCCACGACTATCGCTACCGCTTAGTGATAAAGTAAAGCATTACAGCGCGATTGCATTGCATACAATAAAGCGACAACCATATGGCTCCTGCCAGTTGCCGATAACTCGGTTACAAAACATGATCATCTCATACAATAAAATTTAGCATCATGTATTGACCATATCACATCACAACATGCCCTGCAAAAACAAGTTAGACGTCCTCTACTTTGTTGTTGCATGTTTTACGTGGCTGCTACGGGCTTAAGCAAGAACCAATCTTACCTACGCATCAAAACCACAACGATAGTTTGTCAAGTTGGTGCTGTTTTAACCTTCGCAAGGACCGGGCGTAGCCACACTCGGTTCAACTAAAGTTGGAGAAACTGTCACCCGCTAGCCACCTTTGTGCAAAGCACGTCGGGAGAACGGGTCTAGCATAAGCGTATGCGTAATGTCGGTCCGGGCCGCTTCATCCAACAATACCGCCGAACCAAAGTATGACATGCTGGTAAGCAGTATGACTTATATCGCCCACAACTCACTTGTGTTCTACTCGTGCATATAACATCAATATATAAAACCTAGGCTCGGATGCCACTGTTGGGTATCGTAGTAATTTCAAAAAAATTCCTACGCACACGCAAGATCATGGTGATGCATAGCAACGAGAGGGGAGAGTGTGATCTACGTACCCTTGTAGATCGACAACGGAAGCGTTAGCACAACGTGGTTGATGTAGTCGTACGTCTTCACGGCCCGACCGATCAAGCACCGAAACTACGGCACCTCCAAGTTCTAGCACACATTCAGCTCGACGACGATCCCCGGACTCTGATCCAGCAAAGTGTCGAGGAAGAGTTCCATCAGCACGACGGCGTGGTGACGATCTTGATGTACTACCGTCGCAGGGCTTCGCCTAAGCACCGCTACAATATTATCGAGGACTATGGTGGAAGGGGGCACCGCATACGGCTAAGAATATGATCACGTGGATCAACTTGTGTGTCTAGGGGTGCCCCCTGCCTCCGTATATAAAGGATCAAAGCGGAGGTGTGGCCGGCCAGGGAGGGCGCGCCAGGAGGAGTCCTACTCCCTCCGGGAGTAGGATTCCCCCCTTTCTTAGTTGGAATAGGATTCGGGAGGGGGGAAAGAAGAGAGAGAGAAGGAAGGGGGGCGTCGGCCCCCTCTCCTTGTCCTATTCGGACTAGGGGGGGAGGGGCGCGCGGCCCAGCCCTGGCCACCTCTCCTCTCTTCCACTAAAGCCCACTAAGGCCCATATACCTCCCGGGGGGTTCCGGTAACCTCCCGGTACTCCGGTAAAATCCCGATTTCACCCGGAACACTTCCGATATCCAAATGTAGGCTTCCAATATATCAATATTTATGTCTCGACCATTTCGAGACTCCTCGTCATGTCCGTGATCACATCCAGGACTTCGAACAAACTTCGGTACATCAAAACTCATAAACTCATAATATAACTGTCATCGAAACCTTAAGCGCGCGGACCCTACGGGTTCGAGAACAATGTAGACATGACCGAGAAACGTCTCCGGTCAATAACCAATAGCGGAACCTGGATGCTCATATTGGCTCCTACATACTCTACGAAGATCTTTTATCGGTCAGACCGCATAACAACATACGTTGTTCCCTTTATCATCGGTATGTTACTTGCCCGAGATTCGATCGTCGGTATCTCAATACCTAGTTCAATCTCGTTACCGGCAAGTCTCTTTACTCGTTCCGTAATACATCATCTCACAACTAACTCATTAGTTGCAATGCTTGCAAGGCTTATGTGATGTGCATTACCGAGAGGGCCCAGAGATACCTCTCCGACAATCGGAGTGACAAATCCTAATCTCAAAATACGCCAACCCAACATCTACCTTTGGAGACACCTGTAGAGCACCTTTATAATCACCCAGTTACGTTGTGACGTTTGGTAGCACACAAAGTGTTCCTCCGGCAGACGGGAGTTGCATACTCTCATAGTCATAGGAACATGTATAAGTCATGAAGAAAGCAATAGCAACATACTAAACGATCGGGTGCTAAGCTAATGGAATGGGTCATGTCAATCAGATCATTCACCTAATGATGTGATCCCGTTAATCAAACAACAACTCTTTATTCATGGTTAGGAAACATAACCATCTTTGATTAACGAGCTAGTCTAGTAGAGGCATACTAGTGACACTCTGTTTGTCTATGTATTCACACATGTATTATGTTTCCGGTTAATACAATTCTAGCATGAATAATAAATATTTATCATGATATAAGGAAATAAATAATAACTTTATTGTTGCCTCTAGGGCATATTTCCTTCAAAATATTGTATGGATGGTTGCGGCAGCCCACAAAATATGTTATATTTTATTTTCAAGTTGATGGCAGAGCAAATTTTCCTTATTTATTATTGTGTGGAAGCTCTCTCCTTTTAGGCAATCACTGTCATGAGGTAAATATATTCAGAGGAAGCACATAAGGATACTTATATACGTATAGCTGCCCCTGTTCTATCTAAAGCCCTTTGAATCTGACAGTCTTTATATGAAGACCACAATACAAATTAACCAATATATGTTATACATTATGATTAATTTAGTTAGTTAGCGATTTTCAGTGGGCTTGATTGGTGTATGCAATTTCCTCAATCTCTTATTTATACGAGTAGAAGTAATTCGTCTGGAGTTAGGTGTAGCTATATCACAAACTCTGATCTGCAATTTGTATTCAATCGAGTGGCCTACACATATCTCCATCAAAAATAGTTATTCAGAAAAATGATGATTTAAAATTTATAAACTGTAAGCAATATGAATTGTAAGTGAAGTCTTTAAGCACTAAAGAAATTTGTACCACAACGTAAACAAAACATAGTCCTAGCTGGGCTTTTTTTTGTATGAGAAAATTAATATTGATCCAAATGCTAAGGCATGTAACTATACGTGTTTGCCTTTCAATAGCTAGGATAATGGTTTCCAAGATATATGACTTACTAAAATGCTACTCCCAATGCATATATTTATAGCTCTATGAACCCAAAGTAAAATATTTATTTCCCACTCTTCGAGGTAGAAAAAGATAGTATGATATACACATGTGTTATAGATATAATATAGCAAATCAGTTCAATTAATCAAATGTTGTATATTGCTGAATTTGCACATATATTTTTACAATATAGTATATGAATATAACTATTCAAATTTGTATGTGTGAACAAGTAGAATTCATGAATGAAAATATGAAAAAGAACCAAGTTGAAAATAAATGCATTTTTTCTTTCAAACAAGACAAAAAGGCATAGAAAATATACACTAGCCCGTGCGAATGCACGGGTTGACGACTAGTGATACTAGTTCCAGCCGGAATGCTCCATGGCGCGGAGTACGGGATACGCTCTAGTACTACGAACGGAAAAACTGCTCTGTGCTATGGTACACTGTTCCGTGTACCGGCCGTCCCACGAGCACTTCAAGGTAGTGAGGCACTGGTGGCATCTCCAAGTCCGTCAGCCCCTCTAGCACCTGCACCACCTCCCCCATCGTCGGGCGCGCGTCGACGTCGCGCTGGATGCACCAGCAGGCGACCTTGCACACCCTCCTCATCTCCTCGGCGTTCGCGTCGCCTTCCAGCTCGGGATCCAGCAATGTCATCACGTCCCCCTCTGCCAGCTTCCTCGCGACCAGCAATGTCATCACGTCCCCCTCTGCCAGCTTCCTCGCGACCAGCAACGGGAAGAAGGTCGTCGTCGGGTGTTCCTCTGCCTCCTCACCATCCGCGTCTGTCGCCGACGACACCACGGACCGCCTCTCCCCTTGCTCGATGTTCCGCCTCCCGGACACGATCTCGAAGAGCATCATCCCGTAGCTGAACACGTCCGCCTTGGCCGTGATGGCCTCGCCGCTGATCCACTCCGGCGCCAGGTACCCCACCGTGCCGCGCATGGTGGTGAGCACCCGGCTGAAGTCCCGGCCGACGAGCTTGGCGAGCCCGAAGTCCGCCACCTTGGCGCCGAAGGAGGCGTCGAGGAGGATGTTCTCGGGCTTCACGTCGCAGTGGATGATGCAGTCCCGGCACTTGTCGTGGAGGTAGGCCAGCCCCTTGGCGACGCCGAGCGCGACCTGGTACCGCACCTGCCAGCTGAGGACGTAGAACGTCTTGCGGAACAGGTGCCGGTCGAGCGAAACGTTGGGCATGTACTCGTAGACGAGCAGCTTCCGGTCGCCGCCGTGGGAGCAGAAGCCGAGCATGCGGATGAGGTTGACGTGCTGGATGGTGCCCAGCGTGCTCACCTCGGCGCGGAACTGCTTCTCGCCTTGCCGGAGCCCCTCCAGCTTCTTGACGGCCACGACGGTGTTGTCGGAGAACTGGCCCTTGAACACCGACCCGAAGGCACCCGCCCCGATCTTGTCGGTGAAGTTCTTGGTCAAGGACTGCAGGTCGCTGTACTTGTAGCTCACGCAGCCATCGCCGACGGCGAGACCGTTGAGTCTCGTTGCTCTTCTCCTCTTCATCGCACCTCTTATCGTACGAACGAGAAGAATGGCTGCGGCGATCACGAAGCACGTGACGCCGAGTGCCACGGCGGCGACCTTGATGTCCCTCCATACGTGGCTTCGCGCGCCTGGGAGCTCCGACGCGGCGAGTCGGAGGTACAGGCTCCCCGCGCCGGCCTGGTTGTCCAGGACACCGTCCTGTAAGTTGAACAGATCGCCGCGCCACAAGAAGCAGCTGCCGTTGTACGCGTAGGCGGAGCATGTGCAGTCCCCTAGACACGCGCGTTGGCAGTCGCCGGAGCTTGCAGCTCCCGCCATTCGGCCATCGTCAGGAAGCCTCATGCCGTCGATGCGGAGGAACTTGTCCTGCTCCACCTTCTTCAAGCCGTCCGACGGGTCACTGCTGTTCTTACTGCACTGAAGCTGGGTGTTGCGCACGCAACCGCTGATGTAGTCGCCGAGGCCCCAGCTCGCCGGACTTTGCGGATTGAAGCCCCGGGCGCAGTCGCACGCCGTGGACGAGCCCTCGGTACAGACGCCAAACGCGCCGCAGCCGCGAGGCACGGCGCACCGTGCCTTGGGCTCGGCGTAGACCAGGTTCCATCCCTGCGTGGCCTCCACCCAGAACCACCCCTTGACCTGCCCCGACACGTCCATGACGAACCGGTACACCGTCGTGTTCACGGCGAAGTTATAAGTGAAGTAGCTCTCGTCGTCGTTGTCCACGAAGTTGAAGCTATACCCGGAGCCGCCGCTCGACGCGGCGACCTCCGGCGCGCCGGTAAAGTATTTGCCTGTCCAGTTGCCGGTGGCCCAGTACACACGGGTGGCATTCCACAGCAGCAAGTACTGCTTCGCCCCGGACGGGTCGAGCTGGAGGGCGTACATCCCCGGCGCGGGGTCGCCGCGCGCCCTCCACGAGGCCATAGCCTGGATGGCGCCGGTGCGCTTGTCGCGCCTGAGCTTCCCGCCTGGAAGCCACGTGTCCGTGATGTGGTCGAAGCTCTGCCACAGCACCGCGGAGGTGTTGGACGCCGGCGCGAGCACGAGGTTTCCGGAGTCGAGGAGAACGGCGACCGTGTCACTGGCATTGGCGACGCCGCTGGTGCTGGCGTTCGTGGACCAGACGATCGAGCCGGCGCCGTCAAACAGCGCGAGGTTGCCGTCGGGCGCGATGGCGAGCCGCGACGTGTTGGAGACCGGCGTCTCGCGGTTGGCCACCCAGACCGGCGTGTGCACCGGGATCTTGTGGTACCAGATGCCGACGTACCAGCTGCCGTCGGCTGCGCCGTCTGCGAGAAGAAAAACAGAGCAGAAACATCTCACACCACTGGCCACGATGAGCTTAGACTAGCCGTCGTCAAGCCATGCGCACATGCAGCGTGCACTCACCTGGGTGGAAGAGTCCTAAGGCGAACTTGCCGCCGGGAGAGACCAGCTTCTGGTCGCCGGAGAGCGGACGGCCGGCCGCGATGATGTCCGCGTCCGCCGCGCGCACGACGCCCACGCAGAGCAGCACGACGAACACGCCCAGAGGAAGCGCGCCAGCTGCCATCTCGTATTCTCGTCTACAACCTGTGCCCTCCGTGCCTCCCCTCGTTTCGGTGCGACGGCATCGGCTATTTGTACTCGCAGAGCGTTCGCGCGCGGCGGAAGACGAACACGCACTTGATCGACCGCAGCCACGCAGTCTATGTCTATCCTGTCCTGGGCGGCACGGCCGTGCGTCCACATCAGTGAAGCTGTCAACCACAGAAACTGTTGCAGGTTGTGTTGTTTCTGGAGGAGGAATGAGTCGCAGAATTGACCGGCGACGAGAATTCGGCGTCGACCTATGGAATTCAGGACTTCTGTGGGTGGATGTGTGATGTATGGATCTTTTCGAAGGTAGAGGTAGGCGATGAATGAACATTCCGGCGCTTTTGTCTGACCACAAAATGATTGACTGAGCTCGAGTCAAGAAATCCTAGGCACAAATGTTGACAGGGGCTACGTGTTTATTCCTGATCAAAGGTAGACGGCTGTAGCCGACGGCTACACCAGTAGCACTGGTGGAGCTTCGGCAAGGCCGATTGGGCCATGGCCCGCCCAGGTCCGGAGCAAAAAATAAATTTTATACTACTGCAGGCTGCAGCACACAGCGCTGACGAACACCATACAGAGAAGGCAAGCAGCAGACTCGTACACGTAAGACTCACAGCGATGCAGGCTCAGGGTTCAACTTCGACCGCCGTCTCATAGCACAGTAGGAACTAGAAAGCACATCAGCCACCGGCTGCCGCGACGCCGGCCGCGGGCCGCCGGCCACCGGAGCACCGCACACACAGTGTCCCACGGACGGACGGCCAACCGGCATACATCTATTCAGGGGACCCACGCGACCATGCAGTGGTAGGCGGCGACCCTGCGACCCAGGCACCCAACTAGCTAGCTTCTTCTCTCAATCTATTAGAATGATTCTAAAAAAAAAGCTAGCTTCTTTTCTGAATTCATCAGAATCACTACTGATCGGAATCCGTGCAAGCAGCATAGGTAAATCGATTTAAATGATTCTTAATTTTATTCCCCTAAATTCAACTTAGGTCATTGTTCCTTGAATCATCCCCTAAATCCCCTAAACTCGACCCCAATAAGCATAAATAATCCACTGAAGATCTGTTCTTTACACTTTACAAGTTCACAACAGATGCCACTTTTACAGTTTACAAGTTCACAACAAAAGTACTGTTCTTGTTTACTGTCTAACAGTGCACTAAATTGTTGTTTACTGCCAATTTGGTAGCCCTGTTTGGTATACTTTGGTAGCTTAGTATTCTCTGGCCCGCCCAATTTTTCTTTTGTAGCTCC
>NC_041380.1:466740119-466827877 GCF_002162155.2 Triticum dicoccoides | reverse complement strand
TGCATCGTCAATTCTTTTTTTCAAGAATACGCCAATGGTATACCATATTTTTATAGAAGGCAGAATAATATGTACAAGAGCTCGAACGAGATGCGAACAAGTCGACGGGGAGGACACACACCACACCTACACCCTAGAAATCAAAGGCTACTCTCTCGTAAAAGCATCTAAAGCTCCAGCACCACCGAAACCAGCCTTCTTCCAATCCTCTATCTCCTGTTGGATATCATCTGTAAGATGCAGGGGGGATCTCTGTCGCGATCTGTTATTGAAGACTCATGCATTGCGTTGCTTCTAGAGTGCCCATGCGATGAGAATCACGACGGAGTCCACGGATCTCTTGGCCTTCCCTCTGAATCTACTCCTTTGCTCAAGCCACCATTGCAAGAATGTGGCGTTTGCGTCTGGCGTGTGGATGGTGAATCTCCATGAGCTGAAACAGGAGTGCCACACCTCGCAGGCGTAGACGCGCTGCACGAGAATGTGATCCGCGTTGTCCTCATCTTGGAGACAAGTATAGCAAGGGGATGGGGAGTCTTGAAGGCCATGCCGGGCACGGCGGTCCGAAGTCCATAGCCGGTATTGACAGGCCAACCACATGAAGATTTTGCATTTGAGAGGGGCCCAACTTCGCGAAATGCAACCGGCAGCCGGGGCACGCGTGTATCCAATGCAGAGCCTCATATAGGTAGAGCTGGCTGTGTATTTGCCAGACGCGTCGCAGGGCCAGTCGAACTGATCCGGCTCGTCAATGTTCCTCTCCACCGAGCTAATGGCTTGAGTTAGCAGGTAGACTTGCATGTGGCCCTCACCGAAGATGCCAAGGGTGGCTTTAACAAATATAAGATCTTGGAGCGACGGTCTCAAGAACAGGGCAAGATCATCAGCATATAACGAGAGCCTCTGGTTCACCGCGATGCCTCTGAACGATGCATCGTCAATTCATATCAGTACTGGTGATGATATTATACGCGTGTTTGCTATTTTTCATTTGCCTGAATTTACTTTAGATTGTGTTAGACTCTCTTTCTGCTTGGACGTGTTCTTCAACTTGTGCCGCTTGTTGTGAGTCTTTTTTTCTCGAATATGCATGAGTGTGCATATCATATATTAAAAAATAAAGGCAAAGAATGCTTCCACCACAGTTTACAAGTACATCAAGACATGCTACTCCTCATGACTCTCCCACCTTGCTACCGTACTAAAGAAAGGGTTTACATTCCCTTTCAGTAGGTCGGACGATGACCACACCAAACCCTCTAACCTTACTCTATGTAGCAACAGCCCGATCGACGACCGTGCAACCTCGAAAATGATGGCATTCTTGTGCTTCCACAGCTCCCAAATTGTTAACATGAAGATGGTTTGTAGGTCCTTCCTGCTCATGTTGTTGGTGTTGGGGAACGTAGTAATTTCGAAAAATTTCCTACGCACACGCAAGATCATGGTGATGCATAGCAACGAGAGGGGAGAGTGTTGTCTACGTACCCTCGTAGACCATTCGCGGAAGCGTTATATCAACACGGTTGATGTAGTCGTACGTCTTCACGATCCGACCGATCCAAGTACCGAAAGCACGGCACCTTCGAGTTCTGCACACGTTCGGCTCGGTGACGTCCTCGCCTTCTCGATCCAGGGGCGAAGTAGTAGATGAGTTCCGACAACACGACGGCGTGGTGACGGTGTTGGTGAAGAACAATCTCCGTAGGGCTTCGCCTAATCACTACGAAAACTAGGACAGAGGATAAACTAGAGGGGACGGGGTTGCCAGCACACGGCTTGGTGTTTCTTGATGTGTCTTTGGTGCTAGCCCTGCCCCTCTATTTATATGTTGAACCCTGAGGTCGAAACTTGGAGCAAAAGCCTCCTCAAAGTCGGTTTTGCCCGAAAGGCAAGAGTCCCACTCGGACTCCAGGACCAAATGCCACAATCCTTGGCGTTTGGCCCAGACGCCATGGGCCTCGGCGTCTGGCCCAGGGCCAGACGCCAAGGTCTCCGGCATTTGGCCCAGGGCCAGACGCCAGGATCTCCGGCGTTTGGCCCCCTGGCCTCCGCAAAACTCCTTTTGCACCGACTTATAGCCCCATGGTCCTGACCCCTTGGCCAAACCATATCATCCAATATATGAATCTTTACCTCCGGACCATTCCGGAGCTCCTCGTCATGTCCGTGATCTCATCCGGGACTCCGAACAACATTCGGTCACCAACATACATAACTCATATAATATTATATCGTCAACGAACGTTAAGCGTGCGGACCCTACGGGTTCGAGAACTATGTAGACATGACCGAGACACCTCTCTGGTCAATAACCAATAGCGGGACCTGGATGCCCATATTGGCTCCTACATATTCTACGAAGATCTTTATCGGTCAGACCGCATAACAACATACGTTGTTCCCTTTGTCATCGGTATGTTACTTGCCTGAGATTCGATCGTTGGTATCTCAATACCTAGTTCAATCTTGTTACCGGCAAGTCTCTTTACTCGTTCCGTAATACATCATCCCGCAACTAACTCATTAGTTGCAATGCTTGCAAGGCTTATAGTGATGTGCATTACCGAGTGGGCCCAGAGATACCTCTCCGACAATCGGAGTGATAAATCCTAATCTTGAAATACGCCAACCCAACAAGTACCTTCGGAGACACTTGTAGAGAACCTTTATAATCACCCAGTTACGTTGTGATGTTTGGTGGCACACAAAGTGTTCCTCCTGTAAACGGAAGTTGCATAATCTCATAGTCGTAGGAACATGTATAAGTCATGAAGAAAGCAATAGCAACAAACTAAACGATCAAGTGCTAAGCTAACGAAATGGGTCAAGTCAATCACATCATTCTCCTAATTATGTGATCCCATTAATCAAATGACAACACATGTATATGGTTAGGAAACATAACCATCTTTGATCAACGAGCTAGTCAAGTAGAGGCATACTAGTGACACTCTGTTTGTCTATGTATTCACACATGTATTATGTTTCCGGTTAATACAATTCTAGCATGAATAATAAACATTTATCATGATATAAGGAAATAAATAATAATTTTATTATTGCCTCTAGGGCATATTTCCTTCAGTCTCCCACTTGCACTAGAGTCAATAATCAAGTTCACACCGCCATGTGATTTAACATCAATAGTTCACATCACCATGTGATTAACACCCATAGTTCACATTGACATGTGACCAACACCCAAAGGGTTTACTAGAGTCAATAATCTAGTTCACATCGCTATGTGATTAACACCCAAAGAGTACTAAGGTGTGATCATGTTTTGCTTGTGAGAGAAGTTTAGTCAACGGGTCTGCCACATTCAAATTCGTAAGTATTTTGCAAATTTCTATGTCAACAATGCTTTGCACGGAGCTACTCTAGCTAATTGCTCCCACTTTCAATATCTATCCAGATTGAGATTTAGAGTCATCTGGATCAGTGTCAAAATTTGCATCGATGTAACCCTTTATGACGAACCCTTTTTGTCACCTCCATAACCGAGAAACATATCCTTATTCCACTAAGGATAATTTTGACTGATGTCCAATGATCTACTCCTAGATCACTATTGTACTCCCTTGCCAAAAACAGTGTAGGGTATACAATAGGTCTGGTACACAGCATGGCATATTTTATAGAACCTATGGCCAAGGCATAGGGAATGACTTTCATTCTCTTTCTATCTTCTGCCGTGGTCGGGCTTTGAGTCTTACTCAGTTTCACACCTTGTAACACAGGCAAGAACTCTTTCTTTGACTGTCCTATTTTGAACTACTTCAAAATCTTGTCAAGGTATGTACTCATTGGAAAAACTTATCAAGCGTCTTGATCTATCTCTATAGATCTTGATGCTCAATATGTAAGCAGCTTCACCGAGGTCTTTCTTTGAAAAAAGTCCTTTCAAACACTCCTTTATGCTTTGCAGAATAATTCTACATTATCTCCGATCAACAATATGTCATTCACATGTACTTATCAGAAATGTTGTAGTGCTCCCACTCACTTTGTTGTAAATACAGGCTTCACCGCAAGTCTGTATAAAACTATATGCTTTGATCAACTTATCAAAGCGTATATTCCAACTCCGAGATGCTTGCACCAGTCCATAGATGGATCGCTGGAGCTTGCATATTTTGTTAGCACCTTTAGGATTGACAAAACTTTCTTGTTGCATCATATACAACTCTTCTTTAATAAATCCATTAATGAATGTAGTTTTGTTTATCCATTTGTCAGATTTCATAAAATGTGGCAATTGCTAACATGATTCAGACAGACTTAAGCATAGATACGAGTGAGAAACTCTCATCGTAGTCAACACCTTGAACTTGTCGAAAACCTTTTTGCGACAATTCTAGCTTTGTAGATAGTAACACTACTATAAGTGTCCTTCTTCCTCTTGAAGATCCATTTAATCTCAATGGCTCGCCAATCAATGGGCAAGTCAATCAAAGTCCATACTTTGTTCTCATACATCGATCTCATCTCAGATTTCATGGCCTCAAGCCATTTCGTGGAATCTGGGCTCATCATCGCTTACTCATAGTTCGTAGGTTCGTCATGGTCAAGTAACATGACCTCCAGAACAGTATTACCGTACAACTCTGGTGTGGATCTCACTCTGGTTTACCTACGAGGTTCGGTAGTAACTTGATCTGAAGTTACATGATCATCATCATTAGCTTCCTCACTAATTGGTGTAGTAGTCACAGGAACAGATTTCTGTGATGAACTACTTTCCAATAAGGGAGCAGGTACAGTTACCTCATCAAGTTCTACTTTCCTCCCACTCACTTCTTTCGAGAGAAGCTCCTTCTCTAGAAAGGATCCATTCTCAGCAATGAATATCTTGCCTTTGGATCTGTGATAGAAGGTGTACCCAATATTTTTCTTTTGGGTATCCTGTGAAGACACACTTCTCTGATTTGGGTTTGAGCTTATCAGGTTGAAACTTTTTCACATAAACAGTGCAACCTCAAACTTTAAGAAACGACAACTTAGGTTTCTTGCCAAACCATAGTTCATACGGTGTCGTCTCAATGGATTTAGATGGTGCCCTATTTAACGTGAATGCAGCTGTCTCTAATGCATAACCCCAAATCAATAGTGGTAAATCGGTAAGAGACATCATAGATTGCACTATATCAAATAAAGTACGGTTATGACGTTCGGACACACCATTACGTTGTGGTGTTCCAGGTGGCATGAGTAGTGAAACTATTTCACATTGTTTTAACTGAAGACTAAACTCGTAACTCAAATATTTTACTTCTGCAATCATATCGTAGAAACTTTTTATTTTTGTTACGATGATTCTCCACTTCACTCTGAAATTCTTTGAACTTTTCAAATGTTTCAGACTTGTGTTTCATCAAGTAGATATACTCATATCTGCTCAAATCATCTGTGAAGATCAAAAAATAATGATACCCGTTGTGAGCCTCAATATTCATCGGACCACATACATCAGTATGTATGATTTCCAACAAATCTGTTGCTCGCTCCATTGTTCCGGAGAACGGAGTCTTAGTCATCTTGCCCATGAGGCATGGTTAGCAAGCATCAACTGATTCATACTCAAGTGATTCCAAAAGCCATCAGCATGGATTTTTTTCATGCTCTTTACACCAATATGACCTAAACGGCAGTGCCATAAATAAGTTGCACTATCATTAGTAACTTTGCATCTTTTGGCTTCAATATTATGAAAATGTGTATCACCATGATCGAGATCCAACAAACCATTTTCGCTGGGTGTATGACCATAAAAGGTTTTATTCATGTAAACAGAACATCAATTATTCTCTAACTTACAGGAATAACCGTATTGCAATAAACATGATCCAATCATATTCATGCTCAAAGCAAACACTAAATAACATTTATTTTAGGTTTAACACTAATCCCGAAAGTATAGGGAGTGTGCGATGATGATCATATCAATCTTGGAACCATTTCCAATACACATCGTCACTTCACCCTTAACTAGTCTCTGTTCATTTTGCAACTCCCGTTTCGAGTTACTATTCTTAGCAACTGAACTAGTATCAAATACTGAGGGGTTGCTATAAACACTAGTAAAGTACACATCAATAACATGTATATCAAATATACCTATGTTCACTTTGCCATCCTTCTTATCCGCCAATTGCTTGGGTAGTTCCGCTTCCAGTGACCAGTTCCTTTGCAGTAGAAGCACTCAGTTTCAGGCTTAGGTTTAGACTTGGGTTTTTTCACTTGAGCAGCAACTTGCTTGCCGTTTTTCTTGAAGTTCCCCTTTCTTACCTTTGTCCCTTTACTTGAAACTAGTGGTTTTGTTTACCATCAACACTTGATGTTTTTCTTGATTTCTACCTTCGTTGATTTCAGCATCACGAAGAGCTTGGGAATCATTTCTGTTATCCCTGGCATATTATAGTTCATCACGAAGTTCTACTAACTTGGTGATGGTGACTTGAGAATTCTGTCAATCACTAT
Organism: Triticum dicoccoides; assembly: GCF_002162155.2. Taxonomy (NCBI): domain Eukaryota; kingdom Viridiplantae; phylum Streptophyta; class Magnoliopsida; order Poales; family Poaceae; genus Triticum; species Triticum dicoccoides. The sequence goes on along the minus strand of NC_041380.1, from coordinate 466,821,394 downwards.
TTTATCTGGAAGATTAACTCCCACTTGATTCAAGCGATTGTAGTACCCAGACAATCTGAGCACATGCTCACTGCTTGAGCTATTCTCCTCCATCTTTTAGCTATAGAACTTGTTGGAGACTTCATATATCTCAACTCGGGTATTTTCTTGAAATATTAACTTCAACTCCTGGAACATCTCATATGGTCCATGACGTTCAAAACGTCTTTGAAGTCCCGATTCTAAGCCGTTTAAGCATGGTGCACTAAACTATCAAGTAGTCATCATATTGCGCTAGCCAAACGTTCATAACATCTGCATCTGGTCCTGCAATAGGTTTGTCACCTAGAGGTGCATCAAGGATATAATTCTTCTGTGCAGCAATGAGGATAAACCTCAGATCACGGATCCAATCCGCATCATTACTACTAACATCTTTCAACTTAGTTTACTCTAGGAACATATCAAAAATAAATCAGGGGAGCTAAACGCGAGCTATTGATCTACAACATAGATATGCTAATACTACCAGGACTAAGATCATGATAAATTTAAGTTCAATTAATCATATTACTTAAGAACTCCCACTTAGATAGACATCCCTCTAATCCTCTAAGTGATCACGTGATCCAAATCAACTAAACCATGTCCGATCATCACGTGAGATGGAGTAGTTTCAATGGTGAACATCACTATGTTGATCATATCTACTATATGATTCACGCTCGACCTTTCGGTCTCCGTGTTCCGAGGCCATATCTGTTATATGCTAGGCTCGTCAAGTTTAACCTGAGTATTCCGCGTGTGCAACTGTTTTGCACCCGTTGTATTTGAACGTAGAGCCTATCACACCCGATCATCACGTGGTGTCTCAGCACGAAGAACTTTCGCAATGGTGCATACTCAGGGAGAACACTTATACCTTGATAATTTAGTGAGAGATCATCTTATAATGCTACCGTCAATCAAAGCAAGATAAGATGCATAAAAGATAAACATCACATGCAATCAATATAAGTGATATGATATGGCCATCATCTTCTTGTGCTTGTGATCTCCATCTCCGAAGCACCGTCATGATTACCATCGTCACCGGCGCGACACCTTGATCTCCATCGTAGCATCATTGTCGTCTCGCCAATCTTATGCTTCTACAACTATCGCTACCGCTTAGTGATAAAGTAAAGCATTACAGGGCGATTGCATTGCATACAACAAAGCGACAACCATATGGCTCCTGCCAGTTGCCGATAACTCGGTTACAAAACATGATCATCTCATACAATAAAATTTAGCATCATGTCTTGACCATATCACATCACAACATGCCCTGCAAAAACAAGTTAGACGTCCTCTACTTTGTTGTTGCAAGTTTTACGTGGCTGTTACTGGGCTCAGCAAGAACCGTTCTTACCTACGCATCAAAACCACAACGATAGTTCGTCAAGTTGGTGTTGTTTTAACCTTCGCAAGGACCGTGCGTAGCCACACTCGGTTCAACTAAAGTTGGAGAAACTGACACCCGCCAGCCACCTGTGTGCAAAGCACGTCGGTAGAACCAGTCTCGCGTAAGCGTACGCGTAATGTCGGTCCAGGCCGCTTCATCCAACAATACCACCGAACCAAAGTATGACATGCTGGTAAGCAGTATGACTTATATCGCCCACAACTCACTTGTGTTCTACTCGTGCATATGACATCTATGCATAAAACCTAGCTCGGATGCCACTATTGGGGAACGTAGTAATTTCGAAAATTTTCCTACGCACATGCAAGATCATGGTGATGCATAGCAACGAGAGGGGATAGTGTTGTCTACGTACCCTCGTAGACCATTCGCGGAAGCGTTATATCAACATGGTTGATGTAGTCGTACGTCTTCATGATCCGACCGATCCAAGTACCGAAAGCACGGCACCTCCGAGTTCTGCACACGTTCGGCTCGGTGACGTCCTCGCCTTCTCGATCCAGCAAGAGGGGCGAAGTAGTAGATGAGTTCCGACAGCACGACGGCATGGTGACGGTGTTGGTGAAGAACAATCTCCGTAGGGCTTCTCCTAAGCACTACGAGAACTAGGACGGAGGATAAACTAGAGGGGACGGGGTTTCCGGCACACGGCTTGGTGTTTCTTGATGTGTCTTTGGTGCTAGCCCTGCCCCTCTATTTATATGTTGAACCCTGGGGTCGAAACTTGGAGCAAAAGCCTCCTCAAAGTCGGTTTTGCCCGAAAGTCAAGAGTCCCACTCGGACTCCAGGGCCAAATGCCACAATCCTTGGCGTCTGGCCCGAACGCCATGGGACTCGGCATCTGGCCTAGGGCCAGACGCCAGGGCCTCCGGCGTTTGGCCCCCTGGCCTCCGCAAAACTCCTTTTGCACCGACTTATAGCCCCATGGGCCTGATCCCTTGGCCAAACCATATCATCCAATATATGAATCTTTACCTCCAGACCATTCAGGAGCTCCTCGTCATGTCCGTGATCTCATCCGGGACTCCAAACAACATGCGGTCACCAACATACATAACTCATATAATACTATATCATCAACGAACGTTAAGCGTGCGGACCCTACGGGTTCGAGAACTATGTAGACATGACCGAGACACCTCTCTGGTCAATAACCAATAGCGGGACCTGGATGCCCATATTGGCTCCTACATATTCTATGAAGATCTTTGTCGGTCAGACCGCATAACAACATACGTTGTTCCCTTTGTCATCGGTATGTTACTTGCCCGAGATTCGATCGTCGGTATCTCAATACCTAGTTCAATCTCGTTACCGGCAAGTCTCTTTACTCATTCCGTAATACATCATCCCGCAACTAACTCATTAGTTGCAATGCTTGCAAGGGTTATAGTGATGTGCATTACCGAGTGGGCCCAGAGATACTTCTCCGACAATCGGAGTGACAAATCCTAATCTCGAAATACGCCAACCCAACAAGTACCTTCGGAGACACCTGTAGAGCACCTTTATAATCACCCAGTTACGTTGTGACGTTTGGTGGCACACAAAGTGTTCCTCCGGTAAACGGGAGTTGCATAATCTCATAGTCATAGGAACATGTATAAGTCATGAAGAAAGCAATATCAACAAACTAAACGATCAAGTGCTAAGCTAGCGAAATGGGTCAAGTCAATCACATCATTCTCCTAATGATGTGATCCCGTTAATCATCTCCTAATGATGTGATCCCGTTAATCAAATGACAACGCATGTCTATGGTTAGGAAACATAACCATCTTTGATCAACGAGCTAGTCAAGTAGAGGCATACTAGTGACACTCTGTTTGTCTATGTATTCACACATGTATTATGTTTCCGGTTAATACAATTCTAGCATGAATAATAAACATTTATCATGATATAAGGAAATAAATAATAACTTTATTATTGCCTCTAGGGCATATTTCCTTCAGTTGGGTCCTTGCTTACTGCGCACATCCATGAAGCAAGAGAGTCATGTTGGGACGGCGTCCACTCCGGCCGACCCAAATCCTCACAAATCGCCGCCCACGCCGTCCTAGCGGACAGGCATGTGAGTAGCAGATGGTTAATCATTTCCTCCTCCTGATCGCAAAAGGGGCACGCGTCTTGGTGTGGTAGTCTTCGCCGTGCTAGACGATCCGAAGTCCAACATCTATCCCAGAGAGCCAACCAAGTAAAGAATCTGCATTGCGAGGGAGCCCGCAACTTCCAGGTGAGATCCGCCGTAGGTATGACTTCCCTACCCCAAAATCTAGCTGCATATGCCGATCGTATCGAGAACTGGTCGTTGACCTCCCAGGAACATGCAATCTCATCTGGCACATTCTCAGTTGGCTCCCAAGTGACAACTCTCTGCCAGAGTGAGAGGAACTCCTGCAGTGCCTCTGGTCCTAAGTTCGGGCCAATATCCATCGCCCAAGATCCATCCTCCATAGCCTGGTTGACCAGTCTGGATGATCTAATCCGTGGTGGGATCCTGCCATATATCGATGGGGCAACTGAATTGCTTAAGAACAAACAATGAGTTAAGCTTGGGGGAGTTGATACGTCTCGAACGTATCTACTTTTTCAAACACTTTTGCTCTTGTTTTGGACTCTAATTTGCATGATTTGAATGGAACTAACCCAGACTGACACTGTTTTCAGTAGAATTGCCATGCTGTTTTTTGTGCGGAAATAAAAGTTCTTGGATTGGGCTGAAATGTTATGAAGAATATTTCCGGAATATATAGAAAATATTGGCAAAGAGAACTCCAGAAGGGGGCCACCCAGGAGCCACAAGCTCAGGGGGCGCAGCCACACACCCCCCAGGGCGCGCCCCCTAGGCTAGTGGGCCCCTAGAGCCTTCGGTAATCCGGTTCCAACTCCATATATACCTATTCATGGAGAATAAAAATTAGAGAGCAGGAATCATCGTGATTTACGATATGGAGTCCGTTCAGGGCTCTGGAGGGTGGAAATTGTCATCGTCATCATCATCAATCCTTCTCCATCAACCATTCCATGATGCTCACCACCGGGAGTGAGTAATTCATTCGTAGGATTGCTGGATGGTGATGGAGTTGAATGAGATTTGTCATGTAATCGAGTCAATTTGTTAGGTCTTGATCCCTAGTATCCACTATGTTCTGAGATTGATGTTGCTATGACTTTGCTATGCTTAATGCTTGTCACTAGGGCCCAAGTGCCATGATTTTAGATCTGAACCCTTTATATTTTCATGAATATATTTGAATTATTGATCCTATCTTGCAAGTTGTATGCACCTATTATGTGTTATGATCCGCATACCCCATGGTGACAATAATTGGGATTCCTTCTAGTGATTATCGTAGTTTGAGGAGTTCATGTATTCACTATGTGTTAATGCTTTGTTCCGGTTCTCTATTAAAAGAAGTGATTAATATCGCTTAGATTTTCTTATGGACCCCATTACCACGGGAGGGTAGGACAAAATATGTCATGCAAGTTCTTATTATAAGCACGATGACTATATACGGAATACATGCCTACATTACATTGATGAATTGGATCTATTGTGTATCGCTCTAGGTTGTGACTGTTATATGATGAATATCATCCAACACAAATATCCATCACTGATCCAGTGCCTATGTTTTTCGCATATTGATCTTTGATAAGTTAGTTTCGTTGATGTTGCTATTACAATCACTACAAAACTTCTAATGTTGCTGCTACTTTTATTGTTGTTACTATTAGTACTGCTATTAAACTATCACACTACTGTGCGACTAAAAAATTCGTTGCAGATATTTGATTCTCCAAGTGTGGTTGAATTGACAACTCAACTGCTAATAATTTCAAATATTCTTTGTCTCTCCTTATGTCGAATCAATAAATTTGGGTGAAAAACTACCCTCGCAAACTGTTGTGACCCCCTATACTTGTGGGTTATTAGTTATCTTCCTTGTCTGGCCGACGTTCATAGCATCTAGGTTTGCGGGAACGGGTGATTCACCTTGCAGTGCACCAAGGACATAAGCCTTATGTGCAGTAGTGAGGATAATCCTCAAATTACGAACCCAGTCCGCATAGTTGCTTCCATCATCTTTCAACTTAGCTTTCTCTAGGAACGCATTAAAATTACGGGGAGCTATGATACATCTCCAATGTATCTATAATTTTTTATTTTTCCATGCTATTATATTATCTGTTTTGGATGTTTTATATGCATTAATATGCTATTTTATATGATTTTTGGTACTAACCTATTAACCTAGAGCCCAGTGCCAGTGCCAGCTTCTGTTTTTCCTTGTTTTAGAGTTTCACAGAAAAGGAATACCAAACGGAGTCCAAACGGAATGAAACTTCCGCGATGATTTTTCTTGGACCAGAAGACATCCAAAGAACTTGGAGTGCAAGTCAGAGAAGCCACGAGGCGGCCACAAGGTTGGAGGGCGCACCCAGGGGGGTAGGGAGCGCCCCCACCCTTGTGGGCCCCTCGTGAGTCCACCGACCTATTTCTTCCGCCTATATATTCTCAAATACCCCAAAACCTTCCAAGGGAGCCACGAAACTACTTTTCCACCGTTGCAACCTTCTATACCCATAAGATCCCATCTAGGGGCCTTTTCCGGCATCCTACCAGAGGGGGATTCGATCACGGAGGGCTTCTACATCAACACCATTGCCTCTCCGATGAAGCGTGAGTAGTTTACCACGGACCTAAGGGTCCATAGCTAGTAGCTAGATGGCTTCTTCTCTCTCTTTGATTCTCAATACTATGTTCTCCTCGATGTTATTGGAGATCTATTTGATGTAATACTTTTTTGCGGTGTGTTTGCCAAGATCCAATGAATTGTGGATTTATGACCAGCTTATGTATGAATATTATTTGAATCTCCTCTGAATTCTTATATGCATGATTTGATAAATTTGCAAGTCTCTTCGTACTATCAATTTGGTTTGGCCAACTAGATTGGTTTTTCTTGCAATGGGAGAAGTGCTTAGCTTTGGGTTCAATCTTGCGGTGCTCGATCCTAGTGACAGAAGGGGAACCGACACGTATTGTATTGTTGCCATCGAGGATAACAAGATGGGGTTTTCATCATATTGTTTGAGTTAATCCCGCTACATCATGTCATCTTACTTAATGTGTTACTCTATTCTTATGAACTTAATACTCTAGATGCAGACAGACGTCAGTCAATGTGTGGAGTAATAGTAGTAGATGCAGAACCGTTTCGATCTACTTGACACGGACGTGATGCCTATATTCATGATCATTGCCTTAGATATCATCATAACTTTGCACTTTTGTATCAATTGCTCAGCAGTAATTTGTTTACCCATTGTAATGTTTTATATCTTGAGAGAAGCCTCTAGTGAAACCTATGACCCCTGGGTCTATTTTCCATCATATGATCTTCTATTTTCCATCATATAAGTTTCCAATCTATTATTTTAGTTTCCTATTTACTTTCTTTGCAATCTTTTAATTTCCGATCTATAAACCAAAAATACCAAAAATGTTACTTTACCATTTATCCATCTATATCAGATCTCACTTTACTCTACTTTGTTGCATTCACCCTTTCCTCTTCAAGGGAAAAACCAATGCAAGCTCAAGAGGTAGCAGGAAGAATTTCTGGCGCCGTTTCCGGGTAGATCTACGCCAAGCCGAGACATACCAAGTACCCATCATAAACTCTCATCCCTCGCATTACATTGTTTGACATTCGCCTCTCATTTTCCTCTCCCCCACTTCTAAAACAATTTTCGAAAAGATTCGCCTTTTCTTTGCCCCTCTTCTGTTCATCTTCTTTGTTTGCTTGTTTGCCAATTTCCACCATGTCTGAAACTAGGGAGGTTATCATTGAGATTCTTGAGGAAAAACCAGAATCTTGTTCTTCCGATCATGTTGAAAACCCTCCTAATTACAAAACAAAAATCTTTCGTGCGGGGGATGGTAATATTATCGGGAAGAGTGTTATCCAAGAATTCTTTGATTGGACGGGATCCATGCCTATTAATAAAAGATCTATTCTTCTTGAGATAAATTGTTATGCGGATGCTATTGTTCTGCTTGTTGAGAAATCGGAAAGAAAATTTGTGCATCTTCATCCTGCCTTGCAAAAAGTGTTTTATGAACTTCCTAATATTAATCATCCAATAGCTAAAAATATTGCCACTATTATCCTTATGCGTGAATTCGATTTTATAATACAAGAAGCTAGGGATATTTTTTCTTTCTATAAAAAGGATGTTGAACACCCTCCAATTATAGATATCCTTCATGATAAAGAAACTATGCGTAGTTTGGAATCTAGGGATTATCAATCTTAAAGTGAAAATATTAGGAGAAGAGTGCCCCATTCAGAGATCTCTCAATCTTTGTATCTTGAAACTTTTGAGGAGTTTGATTGGCTAACTAGAGGAATTTATGTAGGATTTAATAGAGATTGGTTGAATAAAATGATGAAAGAACCTTTTTAAAATGAGTTCCGTATCTTATATGATGATATATACGATGATGATCCCAACTATATATGGTTTTATGAATGTCAAAATTACCAATCAAAGTCCTTATCATGATTTAAGTTCATCCACTAGGAGGGAAATAAAGGAAAGGATAGAATTGCTTAGACTGGTTTTGGAGGATTTTATGAGAAAATAATTGCATACTAAAGATGAGAATACTTAGATCTATTCGTGTTTTATGCCTAGCTAGGGGCGTTAAACAATAGCGCTTTTTGGGAGGCAACCCAACTTTATTTTTGTTCTTGCTTTTTAGGTCCTGTTTTGCAACAAATAATTCATCTAGACTCTGGTTAGATGTGGTTTTTTGTTTTAATTAGTGTTTGTGCCAAGTAAGACCTTTGGGATAGCTTACGGTGATAGTTGATTTGATCCTGCTGAAAAACAGAAACTTTTACACCCAGGAGATCAGTTTTCATTTTTAACAGAAGCGCGATAAAATACTGATTCGTTTTCCAGAGGATTAATAAACAAATTTCCTAGGACTTCCAAATTTCTCAGGATTTTTGGAGTTACAGAAGTAATCTAAATCTCCAGATTTCTACAGACTGTTCTGTTTTTGACAGATTCTGTTTTTCACGTGTTGTTTGCTTATTTTGATGAATCTATGGCTACTATCGGGGGGTATGAACCATGAAAAAGTTGGAATACAGTAGATGTTACACCAATATAAATAAATAATGAGTTCACAATAGTACCAAAAGTGGTGATTTATTTCCTTATACTAACGGAGCTTACGAGATTTTCTGTTGAAGTTTTGTGTTGTGAAGTTTTCAAGTTTTGGGTAAGGATTTGATGAACTATGCAATAAGGAGTGGCAAGAGCCTAAGCTTGGGGATGCCAAGGCACCCCAAGGTAATATTCAAGGATTCCAAAGAGCCTAAGCTTGGGGATGCCCCGGGAAGGCATCCCCTCTTTCGTCTTCGTCCATCGGTAACTTTACTTGAGGCTATATTTTTATTCACCACATGATATGTCTTTTGCTTGGAGCGTCTTATATGATTTGAGTCTTTGCTTTTTATTTTTACACAATCATCCTTGTTATACACAACTTTTGAGAGAGACGCATGAATCGTGATTTATTAGAATACTCTATGTGCTTCACTTATATCTTCTGAGCTAGGCAAAATTGCTCTAGTGCTTCACTTATATCTTTTTAGAGCACGGTGGGGTTTTATTTTATAGAAATTGTTGAACTCTCATAATTCACTTATATTATTTTGAGAGTCTTTAAAAACAACATGGTAATTTCATTTGGTTATAAAATTATTCCTAATATGATAGGCATCCAAGAGGGATATAATAAAAACTTTCATATAAAGTGCATTGAATACTATGAGAAGTTTGATTCCTTATGATTGTTTTGAGATATGAAGATGGTGATATTAGAGTCATGCTAGTGAGTAGTTGTGAATTTGAGAAATACTTGTGTTAAAGTTTGTGAGTTCTGTAGCATGCACGTATGGTGAACCGTTATGTGATGAAGTCGGAGCATGATTTATTTATTGATTGTCTTCCTTATGAGTGGAGGTCGGGGATGAGCGATGGTCTTTTCCTACCAATCTACCACCCTAGGAGCATGCGCGTAGTACTTCGTTTCGATCACTAATAGACTATTGCAATAAGTATGTGAGTTCTTTATGACTAATGTTGAGTCCATGGATTATACACACTCTCACCTTTCCGCCATTGCTAGCCTCTCTTGTATCGCGCAACTTTCGCCGGTACCATGAACCCACCATATACCTTCCTCAAAACAGCCACCATACCTACCTATTATGGCATTTCCATAGCCATTCCAAGATATATTTCCATGCAACTTTTTTTACCGTTCCGTTTATATGACACGCTCCATCATTGTCATATTGCTTTGCATGATCATGTAGTTGACATCATATTTGTGGCAAAGCTACCATTCATAATTCTTTCATACATATCACTCATGAGTCATTGCACATCCCAGTACACCGCCGGAGGCATTCACATAGAGTCATTTTTTTTCTAAGTATCGAGTTGTAATTCTTGAGTTGTAAGTAAATAAAAGTGTGATGATCTTCATTATTAGAGCATTGTCCCATGTGAGGAAAGGATGATGGAGACTATGATTCCCCCACAAGTTGGGATGAGACTCTGGACGAAAAAAGGGCCAAAGAAAAGAAAAGAGAGAAGGCCTAAAATAATAATAATAAATAAATGAGAGAAAAGAGAGATGGGGCAATGTTACTATCCTTTTACCACACTTGTGCTTCAAAGTAGCACCATGATCTTCATGATAGAGAGTCTCCTATGATATCACTTTCATATACTAATGGGAATTTTCATATAGAACTTGGCTTGTATATTCCAATGATGGGCTTCCTCAAAATGCCCTAGGTCTTCGTGAGCAAGCGAGTTGGATGCACACCCACTTAGTTTTTGTGTTGAGCTTTGATAAATTTATAGCTCTAGTGCATCCGTTGGATGGCAATCCCTACTCACTCACATTGATATCTATTAATGGGCATCTCCATAGCCCGTTGATATGCCTAGTTGATGTGAGACTATCTCCTTCCTTTTGTCTTCTCCACAACCACCTTCTATTCCACCTATAGTCAGGGCCGTCCAAGGCCATGTGCGAACAGTGCAACGACACAGGGCCCCCAAGTTTCAGGGGCCCCCAATTTTGGGCCTGGTTATATTTGCTGGTAGCCTAGTTTCTTGGTTTGCATGGTTTTGGGCTTGTCGGCCTAGTTTGATAGCCCGAGCGTCTCCCAAACTCTCACCCAATCAGGACCTACTCCCGATCAATTAGGTCATCGCTTCGTTTCCAGTCTTCCCGAGACCCCCGTCTAAGATCATATTTTGCTGGCCGTCAGTTTCTCAAACAAACGAAAAATTGCTTACCGTTAGCGCCATCGCAAGAGCCGAGGGCAGCGGCCATGATGCATGATTTTTGCCACTAATTCGAGCAGAAATTAGGGCTAACCAGGGAGCCAACACCACCAAGCAAAACAGAAGGCAGCCGCTGGCTAAGCGCAAGGCTAAGGCCAGATCGATCTGGAGATTTCATTTACGCGTCACCGACCAGTCAATGTCCATCAGGTGCGCCCAAGCCAAAGCAGTTTTGTTTTAGGCTACTTTTTCTATCAAAAACTTAGTGGATAATGACTATACTGAACATGTGTACCGGTTCTCCGGTTAATTAGCAAAATTTCTATATGTTCATTGCTCAATTGGTGAAGTATTTGGGGAAGATAGTTTGCATGATATATAATCTCAAATATTACGAAATAACACATATATAAAGTAATATATTATTTAACTGTGGGTATGCATTTTTTCAAAAAAGTGGCAGTATGCTTTAGCTATAGGAATGTTTCAAATTTAGGGCACCCATTTACATCCTGCACCGGGCCACCAAATTTTTGGAGACGACCCTGCCTATAGTGCTATGTCCATGGCTCACGCTCATGTATTGCGTGAAAGTTGAAAAAGTTTGAGAACATCAAAAGTATGAAACAATTGCTTGGCTTGTCATTGGGGTTGTGCATGGTTTGAATATTTTGTGTGATGAAGATGGAGCATAGCCAGACTATATGATTTTGTAGGGATAAGCTTTCTTTGGCCATGTTAATTGCCTTGTTAGTATGCTTGAAATATTATTGTTTTTATGTCAATATTAAACTTTTGTTTTGAATCATACGGATCTGAACATTCATGCCACAATAAAGAAAGTACATGGATAAATATGTTAGGTAGCATTCCACATCAAAAATTCTGTTTTTATCATTTACCTACTCGGGGATGAGCAGGAATTAAGCTTGGGGATGCCTGATACGTCTCCAACGTATCTATAATTTTTTATTGTTCCATGCTATTATATTATCTATTTTGGATGTTTTATATGCATTAATATCCTATTTTATATGATTTTTGGACTAACCTATTAACCTAGAGCCCAGTGCCAATTTTCGTTTTCCTTGTTTTAGACTTTCGCAGAAAAGGAATACCAAACAGAGTCCAAAAGGAATGAAACTTTCACAGTGATTTTTCTTAGACCAGAAGACATCCAGAGGGCTCCTCGTGACTCCACTGGCCTATTTCTGCCGCCTATATATATATTCTCAAATACCCCAAAACCTTCCAGGGGAGCCACGAAACCACTTTTCCACTGCTGCAACCTTCTGTACTCGTGAGATCCCATCTAGGGGCCTTTTCCAGCATCCTGCCGGAGGGGGATTCGATCATGAAGGCCTTCTACATCAACACCATTGCCTCTCCAATGAAGCGTGGGTAGTTTACCACATTCCTACGTGTCCATAGCTAATAGCTAGATGGTTTCTTCTCTCTCTTCTATTCTCAATACCATGTTCTCCTCGATGTTCTTGGAGATCTATTCGACGTAATACCTTTTTGCGGTGTGTTTGACGAGATCCGATGAATTGTGGATTTATGATCCGCTTATATATGAATATTATTTGAATCTCCTCTGAATTCTTATATGCATGATTTGATATCTTTGCAAGTCTCTTCGAACTATCGATTTGGTTTGGCCAACTAGATTGGTTTTTCTTGCAATTGGAGAAGTGCTTAGCTTTGGGTTCAATCTTGCGGTGCTCGGTCCTAGTGATAGAAGGGGAACCGACATGTATTGTATTGTTGCCATCGAGTATAACAAGATGGGGTTTTCATCATATTGCTTGAGTTAATCCCGCTACATCATGTCATCTTACTTAATGCGTTACTCTGTTCTTGTGAACTTAATACTCTAGATGCAGGCAGGGGTCGGTCGATGTGTGGAGTAATAGTAGTAGATGCAGAATCGTTTCGGTCTACTTGACCCAGATGTGATGCCTATATTCATGATCATTGCCTTAGATATCGTCATAACTTTGCGCTTTTCTATCAATTGCTCGGCAGTAATTTTTTTACCCACCGTAATATTTTCTATCTTGAGAGAAGCCTCTAGTGAAACCTATGGCCCCCGGTGTAACGCCCACGATGCGGCTATATCTCCCATGTGTCGAGGCATGACTTAGAGGCATAACCACATGGTGGTTTTGTCGCAAGAGGGGTAATCTTCACACAATCCCATGTACTGAATAAGAAAGGGATAAAAAGTTGGCTTACAATTGCCACTTCACACAAATAACAAGTTAACATGCATCATCCAGAGTACAATCAAGGTCCGACTATGGAACCAAAATAAAAGAACACAACCCCAAATGCTAGATCCCTGGTCGTCCCAACTGGGCACCACTACTGTTCATCCGGAAAAGACAGATAACAACAACCAAGATCTTCATCGGGCTCCCACTTGAGCTCGGTTGCGCCACCTGCACTGGTATCATCGGCACCTGCAACTGTTTGGAAGTATCTGTGAGTCATGAGGACTCAGCAAACTCACACCCGTGAGATCAAGACTATTTAAGCTTATGGGTACGATGTGGTAATGAGGTGGAGCTGCAGCAAGCGCTAAGCAAATATGGTGGCTAACATACGCAAGTAAGAGTAAGATGAGGAGCTACGTAATGGTCATGAAGCTACAAGTGATAAAGAAGTGATCCTGAAACTACTTACGTTCAAGCATAACACAAAACCGTGTTCACTTCCCGGACTCCGCCGGAAAGAGACCATCACGGCTACACACGCGGTTGATTCATTTTAATTAAGGTAAGTGTCAAGTTCTCTACAACCGGATATTAACAAATTTCCATCTGCCACATAACCACGGGCATGGCTCTCAAAAGTTTATACCCTATAGGGGTGTCCCAACTTAGCCCATCACAAGCTCTCACGATCAACGAAGGATATTCCTTCTCCCGGAAAGACCCGATCAGTCTTGGAATCCCGGTTACAAGACATATCGACAATGGTAAAACAAGACCAGCAAAGCCACCCGAATGTGCCGACAAATCCTGATAGGAGCTGCACATATCTCGTTCTCAGGGCACACCGGATGGGCAAGACGTCGGGTTGGCATAGACCCTGGTTTCCCAGGGGGCGCCGGACATCGCCTAGGTTGGACCAACACTCAGAGGAGCACTGGCCCGGGGGGTTAAAATAAAGATGACCCTCGGGTCCGCGGAACCCAAGGGAAAAGGCTTAGGTTGTTAGGAAAATGTAAAACCAAGGTTGGGCCTTGCTGGAGGAGTTTTATTCAAAGTGAACTGTCAAGGGGGTCCCATAACCCCAGCCGCGTTAGGAACGCAAAATCAAGGAACATAACACTGGTATGACGGAAACTAGGGTGGCAAGAGCGGAACAAAATATCAGGCATAAGGCCGAGCCTTCCACCCTTTACCAAGTATATAGATGCATTAATTAAAGAATAGATATAGTGATATGCCAACATATCCATGTTCCAACATGGAACAATCTTCAACTTCACCTGCAACTAACAACGCTATAAGAGGGGCTGAGCAAAAGCGGTAACATAGCCAAACAACGACTTGGTAGGAAGGTGGGTTAGAGGCTTGACAAGGCAATATGCGAGGCATGATAAACAAGTGGCAGGTAGTGCGACATAGCGATAGAGCGAACAACTAGCAAGCAAAGATAGAAGTGATATCGAGGGTATGGTCATCTTGCCTGAAATCCCGCAAGGAAGAAGAACGAGTCCATGAAGAAGACAAACGGACGTAGTCGAACGGATCCTCACAAACGCTACGTTACCGGAGCTATAAAGAAGAAGCAACATCAGAAAGAAGCAAACAACATGGTAAACCAACAAGCACAAACATGGCATGATGCACAACCAAGGATGATGCATGTCCGGTTTAGTAAGGCATGGCATGGCAAAGTGCAACAAACAACACTACAAGTTAAGTGGAGCTCAATATGCAATGGTTTGCATATTGACGAACACCACATTCAAGTTAGTTAGTTCTCTCTGTTTATGTACCCAACAATATTAAATGTTGGTTAACATGGCAAGGGATGAAGCATAATAGAACTACCTATCTAGGCAAGTTTAAATGAGGCCGGAACAACAAGCAACAAGTCCGGAAAAATCCTCATATGCATATTATGAATTTGGGATTGTTCTGCCCTAAACCATATTTTAGAGTTGTTAAACATGCAAAGTAATGGCACCATGTTAAACTATGCATTTTCCACCCCATTTACATATAAAGTTTAATTAAAATGGAGCTACGGTTATTTAGTTATGAATTAAATCATTTTAACATGGCAATAAGCAAATTTAATCAAACAACATTTAAACATTTCAAACATCGTTGAAAGTTGCATATTATGAGAGTACATGAAAAATAAGCATGTTACACACATATATATATCATTTTAATCCGATGCGCGGTTGTGAAGTTATTATATGCATGAAGTTTAGGGTCCAATCTGTAAACATGCAGTTTTCTTCAAAATAGAGAAATTTGTTCGCTGAAAAAAATAGCAGTTGAGCCGAAACTGGTTGGCCCAACAGTAAAAAAAGGAGGGCGCACGGGGGGTGGCCTCACCATGGGCTTCGGCCCAGTCGGTGCAGCGGTGGGGCAGGCTGGATCTGTAAGGGAAGCAGCGGGGCTGACGCGTATTGCGGGCGGCTGGGCCTTGGCACCGGGGTCAACAACAGTAGTAGGCTGGCTCGGGAGATCGCGGTCAATGCAGCAGCAGCGCTGCGCTCTGCTCCTCTTGATCAGCGCAGGGGAAGAAGAGGATGCAGCGGCGGACTTGGTGCGATGCAGGGCTCCGACGGCGCGGTCAACTGGCAGGAGAGGCCGTGTCTGTTAGGTGGAGGAGGAGCTCCACGCGGCGAGGCTGGTCAAAGGCCCTGGTGGCTGGAGGAAGCCGGCGCGCTCGGGTGCTCGTGCAGAGGAGGCAGAGGTGCTCGGGGACGTGGGGTGCATGCCGGGAACCGGCCGGGGAAGAGATGATGCTCGACGTGGAACCACGGCGGCGCAGCGCGTCCAGGCGGAAGGCGCGTTGCAGGGGCCATGGAGGCACGGCAGGAGAGGTTCAAGGCGGCAGCGGCGATGCAGGGGAGCGGCGAAGGCGAATTTGCCGCGTGAGGCGACCTACGGTGCTCCTGCTGTAAGGATCGAGAAGTGAAGTCTAGAGGGGGGGGGGGGTGAATAGACTTTACTCAAGAAAAGTTGCAGTTCTTAATTTCTTTAGGTTTAAGTAGAGTTTTGGCACAAGTTTAAACATTCACAATACATATCAAGCAAGCATGACAAGAGTATATGAGCAGCGGAAAGTAAAGCATGCAAGTTGCAAGAATGTAAAGGGATGGGATTGGTGTGTGCAAACGCAATTAAAGACACGGAGGATTTTGGCGTGGTTCCGATAGGTGGTGCTATCGTACATCCACGTTCATGGAGACTTCAACCCACGAAGGGTAACGGTTGCGCGAGTCCATGGAGGGCTCCACCCACGAAGGGTCCACGAAGAAGCAACCTTGTCTATCCCACCATGGCCATCACCCACGAAGTACTTGCCTCACTCGGGTAGATCTTCACGAAGTAGGTGATCTCCTTGCCCTTACAAACTCCTTGGTTCAACTCCACAATATTGACGGAGGCTCCCAAGTGACACCTAACCAATCTAGGAGACACCACTCTCCAAGAGGTAACAAATGGTGTGTTGATGATGAACTCCTTGCTCTTGTGCTTCAAATGACAGTCTCCCCAACACTCAACTCTCTCTCACACAGGATTTGGATTTGGTGGAAAGATAATTTGAGTGGAAAGCAACTTGGGAAGGCTAGAGATCAAGATTTATGTGGTTGGAATGGAATATCTTGATCTCAACACAAGTGTAGGTGGTTCTCTCTCAGAAAATGTATGTTGGAAGTGTAGGCATGTTCTGATGGCTCTCACCATGAATGAAGAGTGGGTGGAGTGGTATAAGTAGCCTCCACACAAAATCTAACCGTTACACACAAATCACCAAACTCGGTGGGACCGAATCATACAACTCGGTCAGACCGATTTAGTTCAAAATGTCACTGTTAGGGTTTTCGGTGGGACCGACATGATCAACTCGATGGTACCGATGTGCTAGGGTTAGGGTAAAGCCTCATCTTGGTTTGACCGATTACATAAACTTGGTGGGACCGATTTGGGTAATAAGCAAAACAGAGAGTTGGCCAAGCAAACTCGGTGGGACCGATTGCATACCTCGGTGGGACCGAAATTATTGCAATAGGCAACAGAGAGTTTGCAAGCCCGTCTCGGTGGGACCGAGATCCCATCGGTGAGACCGAATTGGTTAGGGTTTCTGGCAGTGGCTATGTCAAGAGAACTCGGTGGCGCCGGATAGAAAATTTCGGTGGGGCTGAGTTTGACTTTTGGTTTGGAACATATGTGGATATGAGAAAGTGGTTGAGGGCTTTGGAGCATATCACTAAGCACTTTGAGCAAGAAAGCCATTAGGCAACACCTCATCCTCTCTTAATAGTATTGGCTTTCCTATGGACTCAATGTGATCTTGGATCACTAAAATAAAATGTAGAGTCCTGAGCTTTGAGCTTGAGCCAATCCTTTGTCCTTAGCATCTTGAAGGGGTTCCACATCCTCTAGTCCATGCCACTACATTGTTGAACTTATCTGAAACATGCTACGTAGAAGTATTAGTCCAACAAGAGATATGTTGACATTAATTACCAAAATCGCCCAGGGAGCACTTGTGCTTTCAGTCTCCCCCTTTTTGGTAATTGATGACAACATACATCAAAGCTTTAGATAAAGATATAGAGAATAACATGTAAAGCTTTGGAAAGACATGTAACATGCATAGGCTCCCCCTACATGTATGCAAACATGGAAATATGGAGAATAGAAGCATGTGAGTGCATAAGCATGATGGAGTAAGCAATGTGTTACATGTATCTTGGCTATATGCATCAGAGCAAATGATGTGAATATGGGAAATGTACCTTCATTCTCATGAGTTCTTCTTGCAAACAGTATGTACATCAGCAAGAAATCCTCATACACATGACTGTGATGCATATACTTACCTTGTGGTCTTGAGTTGGCTGAGGAAGGAATGAACCTGAGTAAACAAGGTTAGATAACACAGATACACCTACTAGCCAGAGCAAACAAAAGAAACCAAAAGAGTACCAAGACTGGGATGACATGTAGAGAGTGAGTACTGAGTACTCTATTGGATTTGGACATGTCCCCAAAGGTAAAGATGTGCAATGAATTCAAAGGATTTCCTTCCCTCAGATGTCTTGCTCCCCCTGAATCTTGCGTGGGATATTGGGAGAAGATAGGGAACAGAAAATCAGAGCAACGAAAAGAAATAGAGCTAATGCAAATAATCAAACTTGAACATGTCTTTCCCCTCTTAAAGACATGTGACTTCTCTCCTCTGGAATACCAAGCATCTGGGGTTTCTTACACTCTCCCTGAGTATGCTCTCCCCCTATAGAAATGATTAAGCTTAAGCTTTGATGTGACCTCTCTCTCCCCCTTTGACATCACTTTCCAAGAAGGGCTCTTCTGGATTGTTATTAAAAATGGGTTCGGTCCTTGAGTCACAATGCAAAGTAGCAAGTCGAATGTGATGCTGGTAGAGGGCAAGAATCATTGAGTGGAGCTAGAGCAAAAAGTATGTAGGAATAAGTGGCAAGCTGTCTTTCCTGTAGTGAAATCGGTGGCACCGAGTTGTGTACTTCGGTGGCGCCAAAAGAATTCGGTTGGACCGAAGGAAACAAACCGATGAGACTGAGTCCATCACAGAGAAAATATTTGTCACCTCAGCTCACTAGGCAATTTAGATCTCACAAGGATTTGCAAGGAATTTGCTGAAAGATTTGCAGTGAATTGGATGCAGGGAATGCAGAACACAAATAAATAGAAAGGAAATCTAGATGAAGTCTTTTTTGAAAGGGGAAATAAATATGCATGAGACAAATGCAAGAGCACAGAGAAACACAAGAGAACTTCATCTAGAATTGGTCGGTGACAAAGTCACCTATGTTAGAGTATATTGTAGCGACCAGACCTCAAATGGTCCAATCTCTGTGCTCCGGTGTCATCCCTGGATCAGTAATGCTGACACCACATAGTACTTGAAGGATTTATAACAGAGTAGCAATCACACACTTATTACATCGAGTGTCTCAATAGAGAACTTATTACAATAAATATGTCTTAAGGCCATCTAATAACAATAACAGCGGAAGGCTTGGAAGATAAGTGAGTCCATCAACTCCAACGGCATCACTGAGTATAGAACCATGACCTAAAACTCCTTAATCGTCGTCTAAAAAGTCTGCAACATTAACGTTGCAGCCCGAGACGGGTCAGCACATGGAATATGCTGGCAATGTAACACATAGAGAGTAATGGAACGAAACAGCTATTCTACATGCATATTTGGCTCGTGGAAAGCTCTATGGTTACAGTTTTGAGAAAAGCTAATTTTTCCCTACTGCAAAGGAATAAATTTATTTAACTACAATGGTGGTTGTTAAACATTGAGAATGGCTGACAGCATCCTCAATCCCAATTAAACATCATCATTAAACAAACCCATCAAATTAAATTTTATAGTAACATGTTGAGATTCACATGATAATCCAGGTACTAGATACTCAAGATGTCCATAAGCGGGGACACGACTAACCATGATTAGTTTGTACACTCTGCAGAGGTTTGCGCACTTTTCCCCACAAGACTCGATCGTCTCCGTTTGGTTTCTCGCACTACACGGTGTTTGAGAAACGGATGACCGAGACGTAGTCTTTCAGAAGCGCTAGCACCTTACGATGGGTAGACCATACCACCTAAATCCCCTACATCTGCTAGTCTACCACTATAAGAGTTCGCACGACTTAGTCAACTATGCTAGAGCCCATAATAGCTTGTGGCTGCAGACGGAAGTTTCTAGCATGAATAATCTCATGATACCTTTGAGCCTGGGTGGCAGTCCATAAAGAAAAACAGGCAATCCTGGAATACCCAGGTATCTCAATCCACCCAGATGTGTGTTTAAGTAGCCACCTTAAATAAACCATTAATTAACAATCTCACATCTGTCATGGATACACTCACCCAATCCACATCTACTAGCATAACATGGCATAATAAGCAATGTAGAAGTATCTCCTAAAGGTTTGATAATAAACAGGTAATAGGTACTACCTCAACTACTTCCCAAACCCACAATTTAGTTAGATCCTAATCATGCAATGTGTAAGGATTGATCTAAGGCAATAAAACTGGGTAGTAGGAGGTATGATCAAAGTGTTACTTGCTTTGCTGATGATCCGGGAAACCTAGCAATTCGAAGTAACAAGCGGCACACTCCGGGTACTCTATCGCAAATAAACAAGCAAACAATAAGTACTCAACTAATGCACAGGTAAAACTCAAATAAGGGACCTAACCAGAAAGTTCAACTTAAGAACTCCGGTTGGCAAAAAGAATCAAAACGAACGAAACAACGAAAGACAAACGGCAAAAGAAAAATGCTTCGTTTACTATTCTGGATTTAGGGCAATTTTTACAGTGGCAAAAACTTGTTTAAGTTGGTTAAACGGAAAGAGGGTTTCGAGACAAAACTCCAGGCGCTTGAATCGCCTGATTCCGATAAACGAGCGAAAAGTTATACTAAAACAAAAATCGCGATCAGAAATAATCGTGGAAAATCCAAGAAAAAGAAAAACGACGAACAGATTAACGAGAACGTTATCTGGATCTAACCGACGACACGTTCGTTAAAATAAACGAACGAGCGAACGCTCGCTAAATAACTAAACCGTAAAGAAAACCGTTCTAATAAAAAAACGGATCTAAAAAAACCGGGCGGTAAGGCGACGGCGGCTACCTCGGGCAACGGGGTGGCGGCGAGGCGATGGCGCAGCGCGGGGCGAGGCGGCACGGTGCGGGGCGAGGCGAGGCGGCGCGGCGGCGGCGGCGCGGGCGCTAGGGTTTCGGCGGGCGGGCTGGTGGGCTTCGGCGGCTCGGCGGGGTCGGCTTAAAAAGGCCCCCCGGGCGGAGTCCCGCTCGGGTACGGCCCGGAGTCGGTTAGGATTTTTTTTAAATAATTCCGCGCAGAAAAACTAACGAAAGAAATACTAAACGACTCCAAAAATCCCGAAATAAATTTTTCCCGGCTTCTAAAATGAAGCCGCACAGGATGAACATTTATTTGGGGCCTAAATGCAATTTTGAAAAACGCACATTTTTCCTAAATTCAAATAAAATAGCAAATAAAACCAAATAAAATCTTATTTGATTTTTTATTAAATCCTCAATATTTCTTTGTTTTGGGAAAGTCATTTTATTCCCTCTCTCATATTTGTGTAATAGAAATAATTGAACATAAAATAAATAAAATCAAAAGATCCTATTTTCAAAATTTGAGACAACTCAAATATGAAAATAACGAAATTCCCAACTCTCTCCGAGGGTCCTTGAGTTGCGAAAAATTTCTAGGATCAGCCAAAATGCAATAAATATGATATGCAATGATGATCTAGTGTATAACATTCCAAATTGAAAATTTGAGATGTTACAAACCTACCCCCCTTAAGATGAATCTCGCCCTCGAGATTCGGGTTGGCTAGAAAATAGGTGAGGGTGGTATTTCAGCAATTCTTCCTCTCATTCCCAGGTGGCTTCATCCTCCGTGTGGTGGCTCCACTGAACCTTGCAAAACTTGATAACCTTTCTGCGGGTGACTCGACTGGCATATTCTAGAATCTTAACTGGTTTCTCCTCATAGGTCAAATCACTGTCCAACTAAATTGCTTCCAGTGGTACCGTATCTCTCAGCGGTATGTCAGCCATTTCTGCGTGGCACTTTTTCAACTGGGATACATGAAACACGTCGTGAACTCCTGACAGTCCTTTGGGTAATTCCAACTTGTAGGCTACTTCTCCCATGCGCTCCAAAACTTTGTATGGGCCTACAAAACGTGGCGCTAGTTTTCCCTTAACTCCAAAGCGCTTAACTCCTCGAAGTGGAGATACTCGAAGATAAACTCGGTCTCCAACTTCGTAAACTGTCTCCTTGCGTTTAGAATCTGCATAACTCTTCTGCCTGGACCGAGCTACCTTGAGACTATTGCGAATTAATTTCACTTTCTGTTCAGATTCCTTTATCAGATCCGGTCCAAACAACTGGCGATCTCCAACTTCATCCCAGGACAGTGGGGTCCTGCACCTCCTTCCGTACAAGGCTTCGAAAGGGGCCATCTTCAAACTGGATTGATAGCTATTGTTGTAAGAGAATTCTGCATACGGCAAATTCTCGTCCCAACTAGATCCGTAATCTAGCGCACAAGCTCTTAGCATATCCTCCAAGATCTGGTTGACTCTCTCAGTCTGTCCATCTGTCTGTGGGTGGAAAGCTGTGCTAAACTCTAGTCTGGTTCCCAAAGTCTCATGCAACTGATTCCAGAACTTTGAAGTAAACTGGGTTCCTCTATCTGATACAATGCTCCTTGGAACTCCATGCAGACATACGATCCTGGTCATGTATATCTTTGCCAACTTTCCACTGGTATAGGTAGTCTTCACTGGAATGAAATGAGCTACCTTTGTCAAACGATCGACTACAACCCATATCGAGTCATAGCCTGAACGTGTTCTAGGCAATCCTGTAATAAAATCCATGCCTAGCTTATCCCACTTCCATTCGGGTATCGGCAATGGTTGTAGAAATCCTGCTGGCTTCTGATGCTCTGCCTTCACTCTCTGACATACATCACAACTGCTACGTACTCCGCAATATCCTTCTTCATTCCGGTCCACCAGAAAATATCCTTCAAATACAAATACATCTTGGCATTTCCTGGGTGAATCGAATATGGTGAATCATGGGCCTCTTGTAAAACTAACTTCCTGATCTCCGAATCATTTGGCACATAAACACGGTCTTCAAACCATATGGTATCGTGCTCATCCTCACGAAATCCCTTAGCTTTTCCTTTGCTAATTTTCTCCTTAATAGAAGCAATCTCCTTGTCAGTCCTTTGGGCTTCTCTGATTTTATCCATCAATGTAGACTAAATCTCCAATGCTGCTACATAGCCTCTCGGGACTATTTCTAAACATAACTCTCGAAGATTTTCGGCTAACTCCCTTGGTAAATCTCCCGTCATTAAGGTGTTGACGTGGCTCTTACGGCTCAACACGTCAGCTACTACGTTAGCCTTTCCAGGGTGATAATGCAATCTCATATCATAATCCTTGATGAGCTCCAACCATCTCCTTTGTCTGAGATTCAACTCCTTCTGTGTGAAAATATACTTCAAACTCTTATGATCCATATACACTTCGCAATGGTTTCCAATCAGAAAATGTCTCCAAGTCTTCAGTGCATGCACTACGGCTGCTAACTCCAAATCATGCGTAGCATAGTTCAACTCATGAGGCTTAAGCTGTCGTGAGGCATACGAAACAACTCTCCCTTCCTGCATCAGCACTGCTCCAAGTCCTTGACGTGAAGCGTCGCAATACACCTCATAATCCTTAGTCTGATCCGATAAAATCAACACTGGTGAGGTAACCAAACGTTTCTTCAACTCCTGAAAACTAGCCTCACATTCCTCCGTCCATATGAACCTGCTATCCTTCTTCAATAACTCCGTCATAGGCTTCGCAATCTTTGAGAAATTCTCAACAAACCTCCGGTAGTATCCTGCGAGTCCAAGAAAACTCTGGATCTCTCCCACGGTGGTTGGTGCTTCCCACTTGGTCACGGTATCAACTTTAGTGGGATCTACTGCTATACCTTCTCCGGATATAACATGTCCGAGAAATCCAACTTCCTTCAACCAAAACTCACATTTGCTAAACTTGGCATATAGTTGATGTTCTCTAAGCTTTCCAAGAACCAAACGCAAATGTTCCTTATGCTCCTCTTCATTCTTCGAGTAAACCAGGATATCATCAATGAACACTACGACGAACTTATCCAAGAACTCCATAAACACTTTGTTCATCATGTTCATAAAATATGCAGGTGCGTTAGTCAGACCAAATGACATAATGGTATACTCGTACAGCCCATACCTGGTGGTAAAAGCCGTCTTGGGTATATCCTATTCCCGAATCTTCAACTGGTGGTATCCTGATCACAGATCGATCTTGGAAAATACCTTAGCTCCTTGCAATCGATCAAACAGATCATTGATCATCGGTAGTGGGTACTTGTTCTTGATGGTTACTTCATTCAATCCTCGATAATCGACAACCATCCTTAACGATCCATCCTTCTTTTCTACTAGAAGTACTGGCGATCCCCAAGGTGAAGAACTTGGGCGAATATATCCTTTATCCAATAACTCCTTAATTTGCTTCTTAATTTCCACCAAATCCTTTGCAGGCGTCCTATATGGTCTCTTTGATATTGGCCCTGTGCCTGGCAAAAGCTTAATCAAAAACTCAATATCTCTATCCGGTGGCATGCCTGGCAACTCTTCTGGAAATACTTCGGGGAAATCCTTCACTACTGGTACTTCCTCCTGCACAACTCCGGTTAAACAATTTATTTGAGTCCTCTTTGGCACATATCGGGATACATACTTGATCCTTCTCCCTTCTGGGGTGGTAAGCAAATTAACTTACTGGCACATTCAATATTCCCTTCATACTTTGATAACCAATCCATGCCTAATATCACATCCAATCCTTGGGATTCCAATACTAT
Organism: Triticum dicoccoides; assembly: GCF_002162155.2. NCBI lineage: Eukaryota > Viridiplantae > Streptophyta > Magnoliopsida > Poales > Poaceae > Triticum > Triticum dicoccoides. The sequence goes on along the minus strand of NC_041380.1, from coordinate 466,796,817 downwards.
TAGGTCCGAGGGAAAGACATAGTTACCAATCCTTAATGGTAACCGATCACACCATAGACTAGCCATATATTCTGCTCCAGGCGTGGTTACTAACATGGGTGACCTAAGGGCTTGGGTTGGCTGTTTATACTTATCCACAAATCCCCTTGATATGTATGAATGCGATGCACCAGTATCGAAAAGAACGAGTGCAGTAAATGACTTAACCAAAAACTTACCGATTACTGCATCCGGCTGTTCTTCAACCTCCTCCATGTTAACGTGGTTCACCTGTCCCCTGTTGAAAGGGTTCGGCTTCTTCCTAGAGCTTCCATTGCCATTTCCATTCTGGGATTCAGGACATTCATTGGCATAATGTCCGGTCTTCTGGCACTTAAAGCAAGTGACTTGGCTCAGGTCTTTCTTGGCTGCGGTTAATGGGTTGGTGCGGTTCTGGCTGTTGCTTCCTCCATTCCTATTACCATTATTGGGGCCATTGTGATTGTGCGAGCTACCTCCTCCATGGGTATGCTGAAAATGTCCTCCCGGCCTCGGGGTAAATCGTGGCTTCTGCTGAGCTCCTGAATTGTACTTTCCTTGTGCATACTTCCTCTTGCGATTCTCAATTTGCTGTTGCTTCCCTTCAATCATGAGAGCACGATCTACCATCAACTACATGCTCAACTCATCATTCAGTCCTTCCAGAAATTTCTCTTGCTTAGCTGCGTCCATAGCAACGTCATCTGGGGCATAACGTGCTAGCTTACTAAAGTCCTCCACATACTGGCCAACTGTTCGTCCTCCTTGGCACAAGTTACGAAACTCTCGCTTCTTCATGGCCATAGCTCCTGCTGAGACATTGGCAGTCCGAAAAGCCTGCTGAAACTGGGCCCATGTGATAGTATCGACAGGGAAAGTGGCTGTGAAATTCTCCCACCATGATGCTGTGGGTCCTTCAAGCTGATGTGCGGCAAACTTCACCTTCTCCGCATCCACGCATCCTGCTGTGGTCAACTCTCTAGTTGTCTTGCGGAGCCAATCATCTTCTACTATCAGCTCGGTGCTACTGGAAAACACCGGTGGATTTAGCCTAAGAAAACGGGCTAAGTGATCAACAGGTGGTGGTGGTGGTGGTGGGTTGTTGTTATTGTTCCCTTGATTCTGATTCTGGACTCGCAACTGCATCAATGTGTTCTACTGCTGGATCAACTGGGTGAGCTCCGGTGGAAAGGTAAATCCGGGGTCACGTCACGGAGGCATCTAAGGGTTTAGAAAAGATGAGATTTAAGAATAGAGGGGGTCTAAAGAGAAAACACTACCCATATGCACATGAGGCAAAAGCAAACAATTCACTTCATTCATTCAATCAAACAAGGGCATACAATCGATCTAACTATCGCGAAAGTGCTCGGACTATAATATTTACATGGTGGACTACTACTACTGATGGGGTGGTCTACTAGAAATATTCTTCGGTTGCAGACTCTATGATATCTGCTCCAACTTCATCAACATAGTCATCATCACTATCATCTGGATCCGAGTCGGTGTCGTCGATGATGATGTAGTCTTCCGAGCGAATCTCCTTGGGTTCTTCGTCTTCTTCTACGGGTGTAGGGCCTCCCATAAATATTCCAATCTTCATTGTTAGGTCGGCATTCTTCTCCACTAATACTTCAATTTCCTCTTCATAATCTTCATGTGTAGCCTTGAGTTCTTCCTCCAGTTCCTTGATTCTTGTCTTTGCCTTCTTCAGGTCTATCATGTCAGCGCACATCTGGTTCTCCTGACGTCGAATGTGCTGGTTTAACTCCTGGATAAAAGCTGCAATTGATCTATCCTTTCTGGTGCTGATCATCTCCCAGTGCTCATCTCGGCGCCCACAAATCTGGTAGATAGTATCCTTGAGATCATTTCAGTAGACTTCTCCGATGCGTCCCATGGCGATGTGAGCTGCCATGCTCTTTCCTAGACTCCAAGTTGGTGCATCAAAAGAAAACTCTATGGGCTTAGTGACTGGCATGAACGTCCTTCCCGGAACTTGAACTTGAATCATCCAATGCTCTTCTTCAGGTAAAGTGGCGTTGTAGGTTCCGGTGAAGCTTGGTACTCCTATGTTCAGATACCTAGTGACTTCCTTCAAGTGACGTCCAAAGGGTGTATCTTCATCCGGTTGCGTAAACTTGTTCCTTGCATCCTCCATCCTAAAAGAGTAGAAAAGATCAGGAGTCAGAAAGAGAAGAGAGTGAGTAGTGATCTAGGTCTTTAGCTTAGTGGTCGTGTCCTACAGTTAGCGTGTGCTCTTATACCATCTTATAGCGACCAGACCTCAAACGGTCCAATCTCTGTGCTCCGGTGTCATCCCTGGATCAGTAATGCTGACACCACATAGTACTTGAAGGATTTATAACAGAGTAGCAATCACACACTTATTACATCGAGTGTCTCAATAGAGAACTTATTACAATAAATATGGCTTAAGGCCATCTAATAACGATAACAGCGGAAGGCTTGGAAGATAAGTGAGTCCATCAACTCCAACATCATCACTGAGTATAGAACCACGACCTAAAACTCCTTAATCGTCGTCTGAAAAGTCTGCAACATTAACGTTGCAGCCCGAAACGGGTCAGCACATGGAATATGCTGGCAATGTAACACATAGAGAGTGATGGAACGAAACAACTATTCTACATGCATATTTGGCTGGTGGAAAGCTCTATGGTTACAGTTTTGTGAAAAGCTAATTTTTCCCTACTGCAAAGGAATAAATTTATTTAACTACCATGGTGGTTGTTAAACATTGAGAATGGTTGACAGCATCCTCAATCCCAATTAAACATCATCATTAAACAAACCCATCAAATTACATTTTATAGTAACATGTTGAGATTCACATGATAATCCAGGTACTAGATACTCAAGATGTCCATAACCGGGGACACGGCTAACCATGATTAGTTTGTACACTCTGCAGAGGTTTGCACACTTTTCCCCACAAGACTCGATCGCCTCCGTTTGGTTTCTCGCACTACATGGTGTTTGAGAAACGGATGACTGAGACATAGTCTTTCAGAAGCGCTAGCACCTTACGATGGGTAGACCGTACCACCTACATCCCCTACATCTGCTAGTCTACCACTGTAAGAGTTCGCACGACTTAGTCAACTATGCTAGAGCCCATAATAGCTTGTGGCTGCACACGGAAGTTTCTAGCATGAATAATCTCATGATCCCTTTGAGCCTGGGTGGCTGTTACGGCATATCTCTCTCAAGGTAGTTTTGGTGATTGATGATAACATGTTTGCGGACTAATCTTGTGCTTTGAATAATTCACAGATTCTCCCCTGGCACGAGACATTTTCTTCCCTTCGGAGTGTATTTCAAGACAGTGTAGCTCTTTCGTTTCTTTCTCGGTGGACTAGTTGCGTAGAGGGCACCATACTATCAAGAGGGGGTCCGCTGGGGTATTGCATGGGTGGAATCAACACATACACATCAGCTTCTCACCCTCCGAGCTTTTCCATTCCATTGTAGAGATCTCTCCTCTCTTCCTTGTCCTGTCTGGGTCCAAGCGGTAGTACCGCGCAACCCAGCGGCAGTACCACTGAGGAGCCACAAGCGGCAGTACCGCTCTACAGCGGTAGTACCGCCCGTGGCTCCACAGCAGTAGTACCACTGGGGTGCCTGGCACCTCCGCCTCGTCCTCAGCCTCTTTGGAGAGATTCTCTCTCTCTCTTCTGTTCCCCAGCGGTAGTACCGCACTACCAGTGGTAGTATGGCCGAAGGGTCACAAGCGGCAGTACCGCTCCACGGCGGTAGTACCGCCCGTGACCCCGCTGCCGTAGTACCGCTGGGTTGTGTGGCTCCTACCGCCTCGACTCGAGGGGTCTTTTTCTTGTGTCGGGTTTTGCGGCACTAGTTGTGGTTGTAGAGGCGGTAGTACCGTTCCGGGAGCGGTAGTACCGCCCCTACCACCGCGGTAGTACCGCGTTGGGCCTATTCCCTACTAGTCTCCTCTGCGCGGCAGTGCCGCTAGCTAGCGCGGCGGTACCTCTGAACCGGCGGTACTACCGCCCCCTCTCAGCGGTAGTACCGCCCTGTGCGGGGCTGGTTGGTGAGGGGCAACGGTTGGATTGTTGCCCCCACTATAAAGGGAGTCCCCTTCTTCTCTTTGACCTACCTCTTCCTCCCCCAAGCTCCATTTATTGCTCAAGCTCCATTAAATGCTCCAAGCTCCATTTTCGCCCGATCTATCTCTCTAGCCAATCAAACTTGTTGATTTGCTCGGGAGTGGTTGAGAAGGCCCCGATCTACACTTCCACCAAGGGATTTTCGATTCCCCCACTCATCCCTAGCGGATCTTGTTACTCTTGGGTGTTTGAGCACCCTAGACGGTTGAGGTCACCATGGAGCCATAGTCCATTGTGGTGAAGCTTCATGGTTTTGTTGGGAGCCTCCGATTAAGTTGTGGAGATTGCCCCAATCATGTTTGTAAAGGTTCGGTCGCCGCCTTCAAGGGCATCAATAGTGGAATCACGACATCTCGCATTGTGTGAGGGCGTGAGGAGAATACGGTGGCCCTAGTGGCTTCTTGGGGAGCATCGTGCCTCCACACCGCTCCAACGGAGACGTACTTCCCTTCAAAGGGAAGGGTAACACATCCTCGTCTCCACCGGATCCACTCTTGGTTATCTCTTACCTTTACTTGTGCAAGCTCTTTAGTGTTACTTCTCTTGCTTGCTTGTTTGCTTGTTGGTATTGCATCATATAGGTTGCTCACCTAGTTGCACATCTAGACAACCTACTTCGATGCAAAGTTTAATTTGATAAAGAAAAGTTAAAAATTGGTAGTTGCCTATTCACCCCCCTCTAGTCAACCATATCGATCCTTTCAGTGGAGGTCCATAAAGAAAAACAGGCAATCCTGAAATACCCAGGTACCTCAATCCACCCAGATGTGTGTTTAAGTAGCCACCATAAATAAACCATTAATTAACAATCTCACATCTGTCATGGATACACTCACCCAATCCACGTCTACTAGCATAACATGGCATAACAAGCAACCTAGAAGTATCTCCCAAAGGTTTGATAATAAACAGGTAATAGGTACTACCGCAACTACTTCCCAAACCCACAATTTAGTTAGATCCTAATCATGCAATGTGTAAGGATTGATCTAATGCAATAAAACTGGGTAGTAGGAGGTATGATCAAAGTGTTACTTGCCTTGCTGATGATCCGGGAAACCTAGCGATTCGAAGTAACAAGCGGCGCACTTCGGGTACTCTATCGCAAACAAACAAGCACACAATAAGTACTCAACTAATGCACAGGTAAAACTCAAATAAGGGACCTAACCAGAAAGTTCAACTTAAGAACTCCGGTTGGCAAAAAGAATCAAAACGAACGAAACAACGAAAGACAAACGGCGAAAGAAAAGGCTTCGTTTACTATTCTGGATCCAGGGCAATTTTTACAGTGGCAAAAACTTGTTTAAGTTGGTTAAACGCAAAGAGGGTTTCGATACGAAACTCTAGGCGCTTGAATCGCCTGATTCTGATAAACGAGCGAAAAGTTATACTAAAACAAAAATCGGATCAGAAATCGCGATCAGAAATAATCGCGGAAAATCCGAGAATAAGAAAAATGACGAACAGATTAACGAACGAACGTTCATTATCTGGATCTAACCGCGATGACACGTTCGTTAAAACGAACGAACGAGCGAACGCTCGCTAAATAACTAAACCGTAAAAAAACCGTTTTAATAAAAAAACGGATCTAAAAATAACCGGGCGGTTTTCTGAGGAAAACTGCTGGCGACGGCGGCTACCTCGGGCGGCGGGACAGCGGGGCGGCGGCGAGGCGGCGGCGGCGCGGCCCGGCGCGGGGCGGCGGCGAGGCGGCGCGGCGCAGGGCGAGGCGAGGCGGCGGCAAGGCGGGGCGGCGGCGAGGCGGCGCGACGGCGGCGGCGCGGGCACTAGGGTTTCGGCGGGCGGGCTGGTGGGCTTCGGCAGCTCGACGGGGTCGGCTTAAAAAGGCCCCCAGGCGGAGTCCCGCTCGGGTACGGCCCGGAGTCGGTTCAGATTTTTTTAAATAATTCCGCGCAGAAAAACTAACGAAAGGAATACTAAACGGACTCCAAAAATCCCGAAATAAATTTTCGCCGGCTTCTAAAATCAAGCCGCACAGGATGAACATTTATTTGGGGCCTAAATGCAATTTGAAAACCGCACATTTTTCCTAAATTCAAATAAAATAGCAAATAAAACCAAATAAAATCTTATTTGATTTTTTATTAAATCCTCAATATTTCTTTATTTGGGGAAAGTCATTTTATTCCCTCTCTCATATTTTTGTAATAAAAATAATTGAAGATAAAATAAATAAAATCAAAAGATCCTATTTTCAAAATTTGAGACAACTCAAATATGAAAATAACGAAATCCCCAACTCTCTCCGAGGATCCTTGAGTTGCGAAAAATTTCTAGGATCAGCCAAATGCAATAAATATGATATGCAATGATGATCTAGTGTATAACATTCCAAATTGAAAATTTGGGATGTTACATATATTGACTTAGGAGTCAAGTGAGGACACTTGATCATAGGTCATACTCATAGTTTAAGCTCAAATTGGGGTTACCATTTTTCGTTTAAGCATCTTGATGTATTCACATCTTGTTGAGTTGCTTTGACCCATGACTTGGAGTAAAGCTTCTCTAAGATGGAATGACATACCTTGGGTGGTGGTGTTGATCTTGATCATGTAGTTGGACTTGTGTGGGTTGCTCAAGGTTGATGTAGCTCATCAAGAGTTGGGAGCACCACTTGGAATTTGAGTTCATCTTCCTACATGGGTTAGCTTTGCAAGGAAGACCACTTGTATATCCAAGATGACAATCATAAAACTTAACGTAGAATTTGTCAAAGGATACGTTTGAAGGGTTTCGTACTTCCTTGACTTCAACCACCATTGTGTAGAGACTTGGAGATGTAGAAATTGCTCAAGATATGAGTGACTTGCAATCTCATGGATTTAGATTCATCCAAGTACCTACAAGAGTTAGGTAGCATGCAAGGGTGCAAGTATATCCAAGACATATAAATATCATCATGAAAGAAATATCAAGGATTAGTCAAAGGCTCATGCCTTGCATGTATCCAAATGGAGTTTTCTACTCCAAGTTTGAAGCATCAATGATGTTCAATTCACCTCTCAAATGGCAAAAGACTTTCTCATCAAGCGGTTTGGTGAATATATCCGCCAATTGCTTATCGGTGCGAACATGCTTAAGATCAATGTCCCCTTTGGCAACATGATCTCAAATGAAATGATGACGAACTTCAATATGCTTAGTTCGAGAATGTTGCACGGGATTGTGAGCAACCTTGATAGCACTTTTATTGTCACAAAGCAATGGAACATGTTTCACATATATCCCATAGTCCTTGAGAGTTTGGGTCATCCAAAGTAATTGAGCACAACATGAACCAGCGGCAATGTACTCCGCTTCGGTGGTGGATAAGGATACCAAGTTTTGTTTCTTGGAAGACCAAGACACAAGAGATCTACCAAGAAATTGACAAGTACCCGAAGTGGACTTTCTATCAACCTTGTCTCCGGCATAGTCCGAGTTGGAATAGCCAACAAGATCAAAAGACGACCTCTTAGGATACCAAATGCCAAAATTCAGTGTATGTATTAAGTATCTCACTATCCTTTTCACAGCCTTAAGATGACACTCTTTAGGGGCCGCTTGATATCTTGCACACATGCACACACTTAGCATAATATCAGGGCGAGAGGCACATAGATATAACAATGAACATCATAGAGCGGTAAACTTTTTGATCAACTGGTTCACCATCTTTGGTCAAATCAAGATGTCCACTAGTAGGCATGGGTGTAGTCATACCTTTGCATTCTTGCATATTTAACTTCTTGAATAAGTCCTTGGTGTACTTTGTTTGGGAAACAAAGGTGCCTTCCTTAGTTTGCTTGATTTGCAAACCAAGAAAGAACTTGAGTTCACTCATCATAGACATCTCAAACTTCTCCAACATTAGTTTTCCAAACTTCTCACTAAAATGAGGGTTAGTCGAACCAAATATAATATCATCAACATAAATTTGGCATACAGATATTTTTCCATTAACCCTTTTAGTAAAAAGAGTAGAATCTATTTTTCCAATTTCAAAGCCTTTTTAAATAAGGAACTTGGTCAATCATTTATACCATGCTCTAGGAGCTTGTTCAAGACCATAAAGAGCTTTGTGAAGTTTGTAAACATGATCAGGTTTCTTAGGATTGATGAAGCCGGGAGGTTGTTTAACATAAACTTCCTCCTCGATTTCACCATTTAGAAAAGCACTTTTAATGTCCATTTGGTATAAAGTGATATCATGGTGATTAGCATAGGCAAGCAAGATGCGGATGGACTCAAGTCTAGCAACGGGGGCATATGTCTCATCGTAGTCCATACCTTCGACTTGAGTATAGCCTTGGGCGACAAGACGAGCTTTGTTGCGGACGAATTGACCATCTTCGTCTTCCTTGTTGCGAAACACCCATTTGGTACCGATGATGTTGTGGTTGTTGTCGGGCTTCTCGACCAATGTCCACACTTGGTTTCTCTCAAAATTGTGTATCTCTTCATGCATGGCGTTTATACAATCCGGATCTTCTAATGCTTCTTCAACCTTCATAGGTTCAATGCTAGAGATGAATGAGTAATGTTCACAAAAATTAGTGAAGTGAGTTTTAGAGCGAGTGATTCTTCCGGTTTGGATATCATTGTAGATTTGCTCGACGGGATGGTCTTTGGCGACTCTTGCTCGAACTTGTGGGAGCTTTTGCTTGGCTCGAGGTGGAACATCCTCATCATCTTGTTCTTCTTCTTGGCCTTATTCATTGTTGACGTTGTCGTTCTCTTTTCATGGTGGAGAAGGAGGTTGTTGATGTTCATCTTGGTGTACTTCCTCGTTTTCTTTGTCTTGGTGTGTCCCACTTGTGGATGCTTCCGTATCAACTCTTGGTTCACCTTGTCGTGAGGTTGAAGCTTCTAGTTGGACGGGCGAGGTACTCTCCTTCACCTCTGTTGGACGAATCTTGCCAATAGACAAGTCTTGGATTGCTTCCGAAGGGTCTTTGTCTCCTACATCAATTGGCAATTCCTCTACTTGTGAGCTGTTAGATTCATCAAACTTCACATCTACCATCTCTTCAACCTTTCGGGTGAAATTGTTGTAGACACGGTAAGTGTGAGAGTTTGAGCCATAACCAAGTAGGAAACCTTCATGAGATTTAGGAGCAAATTTAGAATGACGCTGCTTATCAAGAATGTAGCACTTTGAGCCGAATACTTGAAAGTATCCAACTTGGGGTTTGTTACCAGTGAGGAGCTCGTATGCCGTCTTGCCGAGTAGCTTCTGAAGATACAAGCAATTTGTTGCATGACAAGCTGTCTCAACCACTTCCACCCAAAAGTGTTTTGGAGTCTTGTACTCATCAAGCATCGTTCTTGCCATCTCAATAAGAGTCCGGTTCTTCCTCTCAACAACTCCATTTTGTTGAGGTGTGTACGTAGCCGAGAACTTGTGTGAAATCCCCTCTTCGTCAAGAAAGGTATCCACATTTGTGTTCTTGAACTCCGTTCCATTGTCTCTCTGAACCTTCTTGATCTTCACTTCAAATTGATTTTGGGCCTTCCTAGCAAAGTGTTTGAAGATCTTTTGGACCTGCGATTTATCATCAAGAAAGAACACCCACGTAAATCTTGAAAAATCATCAACTATGACTAGACCGAATGAGTTACCACCGAGACTCTTGTAGGCATTGGGACCAAAGAGATCCATATGAAGTAGCTCAAGCGGTCTTCTCGTGGTCATGATGTTCTTCACGGGATGGCTTCCTCCAACTTGTTTTCCTGCTTGACATGCACTACAAAGTCTATCCTTGTCAAATATAACATCTTTTACTACAAGGATATGCTCACCTTTAATAAGCTTATCAAGATTTCGCATGCCCACATGACCTAGCCTTCTATGCCACAACCAGCCTTTCGAAGATTTAGCAATTAGGCAAGTTCTAGGTTGAGCCTTTTTAGTGAAATCAACAATGTAAAGATCACCTCTTCGTATACCGGTAAAGACCATTTTATGATTATCTCTACGAAACACTTGGCAATCTACTTCCGTAAATAGGACATTGAAACCAAAGTAGGCAAGTCTAGATACAGAAAGTAAATTGTAGCTAAGAGATTCAAAGAGCATAACATTTTGTATGGAGCTATCATGTGAGATGGCCACCTTACCGAGGCCAACCACCTTACCCTTTGAGTTATCACCAAAAGTGACATACTTTCGAGGGCCGTCATTTTCAGCAAGCTCACGAAACATATCTTTGTCTCCGGTCATATGATCAGTACATCCACTATCAAGGACCCATTCCTTTCCTCCAGCCATGTAGCCGCGAAGATTAGCCATAAGACCAAAGTGTCTCATCGCATCATCAAGATCATGTTCACTATCATCATCCTCATCATAGTATCCATGTTCAACATCATCATGCGATGGATCAACTCCTAGAGAGGGTAATTCATTAGAAGTATGACCGTAACAATGTTCATCTCTATGGATTCTAATGACTTCGGAAATGATATTGCTAATGATACCAACATCTCCTTTGGCACTCGTAAGATTTGTAAGCTCAAATAAGCAATCACCAAATTTGGGATCATTGGAACTCATCTTAATCAAGGCAATGGACTTATGAAGAATCTCATCTAAGTTCTTCAAGGAATAGTTTGGAAAACATTCCTCGAGGAATCTCCATATAGTGTAGGCACAATCAAGAGCAGGCAAGCTATTAAGCAAGTTTCCAGGCAAACCTCTAGTGATTAAATTGACAGTTCTAAGATTACGGATCATGTCAATAGACTCATCAAGGGTAGGATGCAAAGGATCAACATGAGGTGCATAAGGGCTAGTAATGTACTTGTTCAAATGATATTCATTGAAAATCTCAATCATCTCATTTTTCCACTCATGAAAATACTCTCCATCAAGAATAGGCACTCTAAGTCTAAGATTCCCCAATGTAGACTCATCCATCTTCCTCCAATGGTGATTAAACCAAAGCAATGGAGACCAAAGCTCTGATACCAATTGTAAGGATCGAGAAGTGAAGTCTAGAGGGGGGGGGGGTGAATAGACTTTACTCAAGAAAAGTTGTAGTTTTTAATTTCTTTAGGTTTAAGTAGAGTTTTGGCACAAGTTTAAACATTCACAATACATATCAAGCAAGCATGACAAGAGTATATGAGCAGCGGAAAGTAAAGCATGCAAGTTGCAAGAATGTAAATGGATGGGATTGGAGTGTGCAAACGCAATTGAAGACCCAAAGATTTTGGCGTGGTTCCGATAAGTGGTGCTATCGTACATCCACGTTCATGGAGACTTCAACCCACGAAGGGTAACGATTGCGTGATTCCACGGAGATCTCCACCCACGAAGGGTCCACGAAGAAGCAACCTTGTCTATCCCACCATGGCCATCGCCCATGAAGGACTTGCCTCACTCGGGTAGATCATCACGAAGTAGGTGATATCCTTGCCCTTACAAACTCCTTGGTTCAACTCCACAATCTTGACGGAGGCTCCCAAGTGACACCTAACCAATCTAGGAGACACCACTCTCCAAGAGGTAACAAATGGTGTGTTGATGATGAACTCCTTGCTCTTGTGCTTCAAATGATAGTCTCCCCAACACTCAACTCTCTCTCATAGGATTTGGATTTGGTGGAAAGATGGTTTGAGTGGAAAGCAACTTGGGAAGGCTAGAGATCAAGATTTATGTGGTTGGAATGGAATATCTTGATCTCAACACAAGTGTAGGTGGTTCTCTATCAGAAAATGTATGTTGGAAGTGTAGGCATGTTCTGATGGCTCTCTCCATCAATGAAGAGTGGGTGGAGGGGTATAAATAGCCTCCACACAAAATCTAACTATTACACACAAATCACCAAACTCGGTGGGACCGAATCATACAACTCGGTCAGACCGATTTAGTTCAAAATGTGACCGTTAGGGTTTTTAGTGGGACTGACATGATCAACTCAGTGGGACCGATGTGCTAGGGTTAGGGTAAAGCCTCATCTCGGTTTGACCGATTACACAAACTCGGTGGGACGATAAGCAAAACAGAGAGTTGGCCAAGCAAACTCGGTGGGACCGATTGCATACCTCGGTGGGACCGAAATTATTGCAATAGGCAACAGAGAGTTTGCAAGCCCATCTCGGTGAGACCGAGATCCCATCGGTAAGACCGAATTGATTAGGGTTTCTGGCAGTGGCTATGTCAAGAGAACTCGGTGGCGTCGGATAGAAAATTTCGGTGGGGCCGAGTTTGACTTTTGGTTTGGAACATATGTGGATATGAGAAAGTGGTTGAGGGCTTTGGAGCATATCACTAAGCACTTTGAGTAAGAAAGCCATTAGGCAACACCTCATCCCCTCTTAATAGTATTGGCTTTCCTATGGACTCAATGTGATCTTGGATCACTAAAATAAAATGTAGAGTCCTGAGCTTTGAGCTTGAGCCAATCCTTTGTCCTCAGCATCTTGAAGGGGTTCCATATCCTCTAGTCCATGCCACCCCATTGTTGAACTTATTTGAAACATACTAGGTAGAAGTATTAGTCCAACAAGAGATATGTTTAAATTAATTACCAAAATCACCCAGGGAGCACTTGTGCTTTCACCGAGGCCCTGTGCGATGGAGGTCGTTCCCTGCGGCGGGCTTAACGGATCGAGATAGGAGAAGGCCCTGGGCGGCCATGGCGGACCTCCCGTTGACAAGCAGAGAGAGCGAGTTGAGAGAACAAGGAAGGCAGAGGTAGAAGGAAGGGAAGGGGCGGCGTTGTACTCATCTGCTGGTCCGGTGAGGTGGCAGGGTTGCGAGGGCGGCGGTGTGAGGGACAGCAGGGTTGAGCAGGGGCCAGTCTCGGGAGGAGCTCATCTCCCTGGTCGACGAGGAGCGCGAGGAGGGTTGGATCGGTGGGCTTGGGTGGATCGAGGGGAGGCCTTGGGTGGAGTCCGGTTGGTAGAGATGGATCTCGGTGGGATGCGGGCAGGGAAGGACCAAGGTGCACAGGGGAAGATCGGCGCTCGACGCTCTGGTTGGCTGGGGTTGCAAAATGAGGAGGGGGACAAGGGTGCGATGGTTGGGGGGATCCCAAGGAGAGGAGTGGAGGCCGGCGGCGCACTGATGGAATGGATGGGACAAGCTAGGCACTAGGGTTGAACCTATTTATAGCAAATCAGATCAGTTTAGGGCGGTTAGGTCCCTGCGATCATAATCAGACGATCCGAGATAAACAGGTTAGGAGAGTCCAACGAGAAACCGATGATATTTTATAGATGTTTCGGGATGATCCGAATCCATCGATCACGAATGCCCAGGTCGGGTTCGGGACAGCTTCGGACGCGCACTCGAGGGGGTCGATGCACTGTGCAAGGACGAGTTAGATGGTTAGCAGGGGTTTCGGGGCCCTCCGATCACAATCGCACGGCTCCGCACGTGAGGAGGGTTAGGTTGGGCCTGGCGGTTGGTAGTGGACTGTGTAGATGGACTATGGAGGAAAGAGAGGGAAAGCCTGGAAACTGTTTTCGGAGGCCGAAAACGTCCAACGTTTGATCGGCTATACTGCCGCTATGGTTATCCATTGGAGCCTCAAATGGACTCCGAATGCGATGAAACTTGGCAGGCAGTCTATCTACACTATAACAACACCACATGCCAACTTTCACCCCATTCTGAGAACATTTTCCGGCCACTTATAAAATAATATCTTGGACATGCCGCGGGCACGTGCGAGTGTGCCTGGGCTCAAAACAGACAACAGAGAGAACTGGGAGACCCGGACGGACGCGATTTTTGAAAACATGAGGATGCAATGCGGATGATGACATGGCAAGATGCAACACACAAGCGGAAGACATGGCAACAACAGTGAATAACTGGAAGACACCTGGCGCATCGGACTCGGGGCGTTAGAACACTCCACCACTACAAGAGGATCTCATCCCGAGATATAGGATGGCACCAGGGATAAGCAGAAAAGGAAGAGGAGAGGTAAACTAAGTTGCTTCTTGGACAAACGAGTGAAACCACGAACCATGAGAGGTTGAACAAATTGAAATAAGAATACAACGAAGATGAACAAAGTTGAAAACACTCAGTTAGAAAAGAGTAACAAGGAACATTACGAGAACCTTGTAGGTTGAAAGACATAAGAAAAGTGTTACAATGGACAAGAAGTACATTCAAGCTCTCCGGTTGAAACGAGATGAACAAGGAACGATAAAGATCTATTATGACAACAATCCGGTTGGAAATGGAAGGCATACAATATGAACTTGGCAAAATGAAAGCACTTGGATGCGACTCCGGTTAGAAGAGGAATGATAGACACAACACTCCGGTTAACACAAGATAGAGAAGGAATAAGAATGATATAATTTGGACAGCACTCCGACTGTAAATGGAAGGAACTGAACATGAAATTTACCAGATGAGAGGATACTTGATGAAATCAACAACACAATGCCTCCGGAAGTATTGAAAGAATGGCACAAGTGGTAAGAAAGATTTCAGACAACACTCCAGTTGAGAAGGGAGGAAAAACTTGACAGAATGGGAAGAACTTGAAAAGAGGGCACGACACTCCGGTTGAATGGATAAGAAAAGGAAAGAACATGATCTTTGACAAAAATGGGATGATGGGTCGAAGTGTGCAACATCACAATGCCTCTGGAACAAAAGATAGAACAGACTAAAAGTAACGAAGAAGAAAACAACTTCTTCTACGTTGAATGAATTTGAAAGCATTCTTCCATAGAGGATTGGACGGAGTTGTTGGGAAATGAACAATGGAAAGAGTAAACTTGTTGTGGGCTTATGGAAAACATCCCAAAACTTGAGGTGAAATTTTGCCACTACCAAAAGATTGATTAGCTGAAAGAAATGAAGAGATGGAAAATAACTTCTTTCACCACGAGAGGAGGAAACTTGGATCAATAATTAGCAACATTCCTTAGGGAAGGCTTTAGGTGAAATATAACCCAAGATAACTCCAATGAAGAGATTGATGGATTTAATTATCTCATTCCTGACAACTTGTGAATCATGAAACATGAAGGAAATTCTCAAGAGTGACATAACACCACCTCAAAAGATAATGTAGGAAGAATTGCACTTCAGTTGCAAATTGAAGAATGCTTAAACTCCTCAAGACAAAACATGTGTTGAGCAGCATGTTTATTTTAGCGTATAGCTTGG
This sequence comes from Triticum dicoccoides, assembly GCF_002162155.2. Taxonomy (NCBI): domain Eukaryota; kingdom Viridiplantae; phylum Streptophyta; class Magnoliopsida; order Poales; family Poaceae; genus Triticum; species Triticum dicoccoides. The sequence continues at coordinate 466,781,490 of NC_041380.1, read as the reverse complement.
CGGATCTTAACTCCGAGAGAAATCTTGAAGAACAATTGAAGAATGGAATGAATCCTTGACGAACCACCATGTAGAACCTCCATGAAGAACTTTGGTAATAAAAGGATGATAAAAAGAAAGAGAAGTTGAAAACACAAGGTGAAACCTTGCAATGATTTAGATGGAGCTTTGTGATGATATAACCTAGAAAACTTGGAACTCCGAAAAGAAAGATGAACAACTTAGCACCGACAAATTGATATCATGAATGAACCCCGGAAGAAAAGAATTGAATCGCCTCAAAGAAAACAAGAATAAGATTTACTTTATGTTTATCCTTCATCAACTTAACTTGATGACAAGCAACGGATTTGGCATACTACTTATTCTTCTTGAAAAGATTGAAAAGATATAGCCAAACTTGAGAAAGGTTCTTCAATGATCCGCCGGTAGGATTGGAAAGAACGAATGAATTAATGTGAGAACATAGGAAGAGTAATCTTGAACAAACCGCCGTAAGAACTGAAAGTGTACGAAGAAAAGATAAAGAAACACTAGGAGGAATTGGAAAAATTGAATGAAGATACTTGAGGGGATTTAGATACATGAGAACGAATAGATCACGAGATGATTAAAGAATACTTGAATTGTGCACCGGAAGAACTCGAGAACAAGGGCTGAAAGCTGAAATGAGTAATTCTGAGATGATGGGTTCCAGATAATCAAACTGAAAAGACTCCTGAATTGCTCCAAATGGGTGAAAAGAATTCTCAAAATCGAAAACAATTATGAGAGGATGGCATCAAGCTTGAACCACGCATCTTCAAGAGAACGAAGCAAGATTTAAGAGAAAATCTTCATCAGTTTTCAAATGCAGAGAATGACGATGAGAAACAACACCATGAATTGTTGAGATACTCCGGGAGAATGAAAAACAAGGAGGTTGAACCAACAATGAAAAATAATTTGAAATCAATCTTGGACAACATCTGACTGGTGAAATTCATTCTTATGTCGAACTTCGAAAAGAATTTGGGAATAGCTCCGGGAAAATTAGAAGAGTCAGGTAAGATCCTGGGAGAAGACCTGTGGATTAGGGCCCACTCAAAAGAAACACCGTTGAAATGGTTGCTTGAAAAGAGAGATGGCACCGGTTGAATTAAATGGCTTGAATGAGATAACAATATCGAGATAGGTTGAATGGATTAAGAATTGAATCATGAATCTTCCGAGATATCTTCAGCACTTTGGATATGAATAGAGAGAGGTGAATAAATAAGAGAGACTTGGTTAAGATATTGCAACATGATAAAACATGTGAAACAAAAGAAAGGGATATGATTAAGACAGAAGCTTGAATTGAATCCACCAGAGAAGAAAAGAACGAAGAATGATGAACTTGAAACTCCTAACCATCTTCATGATAATCACCGGATAAGAACATTGACGGAAAAGAATGGAGAGTCTTTCCATCAATTAAAGGATACTTGATTAACAAATCTGAGTCCTTGAAGAAAAAGGGTGGGACGGCAGGAAAATAAAGACAACTTGGGACGGATGAAACAAACACCATTGAGAAAACTTAGAATTGATCTTGCGGATGTTGAAAATGATCGGATCCACTTGAAGAGAAGCACGTCGGTTGGAAAAGAATTGACACGACAGCATCGATGATTGAAAGGATTAGCACTCCCATAGAAATATGAGAAAACCGTTTAGAAAAGGTATGGAATCCACATTTGACAATGAAGCAACTCGAATACGACAAACCAAAACAAAACAAAGGATTTGGCTTGTAGAATAAGCTGGAACAAACATATGATAGATCACATATCGTATCATGTGTCTGTTGGAAAGAATTCCTACATGGTACTTGAATTCGCACCTATAAACTTCCAAAACTTTTTGGTTATGCAATCTGGTGTTGGGGATACAAGGGAAGCATAATATCTCACCCAAACTAAGAACCCTACATCCAGCTATATCCATCCGTCAACACATAACCAAGAAAAAATCCGGAAATCGTGTACCTCAACCTTCAAAAAACATCTGTTATACGAGTTATGGCAATACTCCCGAACTCCCACCCCAGTACTGGGTGGCGTCGAGGTTATCTCACCAACAACTGCATAAAAGAGATTTTTGATATCGGTGAACTCAGGTATTCTAGAACTGCAATGATAAAATTGTGATGACAACACCTTGGAGCTCAACTCTCCGGGACACTGCCACAACCCATAAATGTCAGGAGGCACCAAGAACAATGTTCTCGTCACAAGAATATCGAAATGATTCCAAGATACCCGCGTGATCCTAAATTTTTTTCATGAAATTTGAGGAGAGGAAAGTCAAAACATCTACGTCAGGAGGCCTCACCAGAGCGACGAAGGGACTGAGGAGTAAAAAGAATCCTACTCTCCGATATATATATATATATATATATATATATAATCCAAAGACTCAAAACATTTTTTGTTCTAGACTCAACAACGTTAGTGATTCGATCAAGCAGGGGGCTCCTAAGTTGGGGATGGCTCTGATTACCAACTTGTAACGCCCACGATGCGGCTATATCTCCCACGTGTCGAGGCACGACTTAGAGGCATAACCGCATGGTGGTTTTGTCGCAAGAGGGGCAATCTTCACACAATCCCATGTACTGAATAAGAAAGGGATAAAGAGTTGGCTTGCAATCGCCACTTCACACAAATAACAAGTTAAATATACATCATCCAGAGTACAATCAAGGTCCGACTACGGAACCAAAATAAAAGAAGACAACCCCAAATGCTAGATCCCCGATCGTCCCAACTGGGCACCACTACTGATCATCCGGAAAAGACACATAAGAACGACCAAGATCTTCATCGGGCTCCCACTTGAGCTTGGTTGCGCCACCTGCACTGGTATCATCGGCACCTGCAACTATTTGGAAGTATCTGTGAGTCACGAGGACCCAGCAAACTCACACCCGTGAGATCAAGACTATTTAAGCTTATGGGTAGGATGTGGTAATGAGGTGGAGCTGCAGCAAGCGCTAAGCAAATATGGTAGGTAACATACGCAAGTAAGAGTAAGATGAGGAGCTACGCAACGGTTATGAAGCTACAAGTGATCAAGAAGTGATCCTGAAACTACTTACGTTCAAGCATAACACAAAACCGTGTTCACTTCCTGGACTCTGCCGGAAAGAGACCATCACGGCTACACACGCGGTTGATTCATTTTAATTAAGTTAAGTGTCAAGTTCTCTACAACCGGATATTAACAAATTCCCATCTGCCACATAACCGCGGGCACGGCTCTCGAAAGTTTATACCCTGCAGGGGTGTCCCAACTTAGCCCATCACAAGCTCTCATGATCAACGAAGGATATTCCTTCTCCCGAAAAGACACGATCAGTCTCGGAATCCCGGTTACAAGACATATCGACAATGGTAAAACAAGACCAGCAAAGCCGCCCGAATGTAACGACAAATCCCGATAGGAGCTGCACATATCTCATTCTCAGGACACACCGGATGGGCAAGACGTCGGGTTGGCATAGACCCTGGTTGCCCAGGGGGCGCCGGACATTGCCCAGGTTGGACCAACACTCAGAGGAGCACTGGCCCGGGGGGGGGGGGTTGGGCCTTGCTGGAGGAGTTTTATTCAAAGTGAACTCTCAAGGGGGTCCCATAACCCCAATCGCGTTAGGAACACAAAATCAAGGAACATAACACTGGTATGACGGAAACTAGGGTGACAAGAGTGGAACAAAACACCAGGCATAAGGCCGAGCCTTCCACCCTTTACCAAGTATATAGATGCATTAATTAAATAATAGATATAGTGATATCCCAACATATCCATGTTCCAACATGGAACAATCTTCAACTTCACCTGTAACTAACAACACTATAAGAGGGGCTGAGCAAAAGCGGTAACATAGCCAAAGAACGGTTTGCTAGGAAGGTGGGTTAGAGGCTTGACATGGCAATATGGGAGGCATGATAAACAAGTGGTAGGTAGCGCGATGTAGCGATAGAGCAAACAACTAGCAAGCGAAGATAGAAGTGATATCGAGGGTATGGTCATCTTGCCTGAAATCCCGCAAGGAAGAGGAACGAGTCCATGAAGAAGACAAACAGACGTAGTCGAACGGATCATCACAAATGCAATATTACCGGAACTATCAAGAAGAAGCAACACAGGAAAGAAACAAACAACATGGTAAACCAACAAGCACAAACATGACATGATGCACAACCAAGGATGATGCATGTCCGGTTTAGTGAGGCATGGCATGGCAAGGTGCAACAAACAACACTAAAGTTAAGTGGAGCTCAATATGCAATGGGTTGCATATTGACGAACGCCACATTCAAGTTAGTTAGTTCTCTCACGTTTATGTACCCAACAACATTAAATGTTGGTTAATGTGGCAAGGGATGAAGCATAATAAAACTACCTATCAAGGCAAGTTTAAAGGAGGCCGTAACAACAAGCAACAAGTCCGAAAAAAATCCTCATATGCATATTATGAATTTGGTACGGTTCTACCCTAAACCATATTTTAGAGTTGTTAAACATGCAAAGTAATGGCACCATGTTAAACTATGCATTTTTCCACCCCATTTACATATAAAGTTTAATTAAAATGGAGCTACGGTTATTTAGTTATGAATTAAATCATTTTAACATGGCAATAAGCAAATTTAATCAAACAACATTTAAACATTTCAAACATGGTTAAAAGTTGCATATTATGAGAGTACATGAAAAAATAAGCATGTTACATATATAGATCATTTTAATCCGATGCGCGGTTGTGAAGTTATTATATGCATGAAGTTTTGGGTCCAATCTGTAAACATGCAGTTTTCTTCAAAATAGAGAAATTCGTCCGCTGAAAAAAAAACAGCAGTTGAGCCGAAACTGGTTGGCCCAACAGTAAAAAAAGGAGGGCACGCGGGGGGTGGCCTCACCATGGGCTTCGGCCCAGTCGGTGCAGCGGTGGGGCAGGCTGGATCTGTAGGGGAAGCAGCGAGGCCGACGTGTATTGCGGGTAGCTGGGCCTGGGCACTGGGCTCAACAGCAGCTGTAGGTCGGCTCGGGTGGTCGCGGTCAACGTAGCTACAGCGTTGCGCTCTGCTCCTCTCGAGTAGCGCAGGGGAAGAAGAGGATGCAGTGACGACTTGGCGGGATGTAGGGCTCCGGCGGCGCGGTCAACTGGCAGGAGAGTCCGGATCTGACAGGTGGGGGAGGAGGTCCACGCGACAAGGCTGGTCAGAGGCTCTGGTTTCCAGAGGAAGCCGGCGCGCTCGGGTGCTTGTGTAGAGGAGGTAGAGGTGCTCGGGGGCGTGGGGTGCATGGCGGGAACTGTCCGGGGAAGAGACGATGCTCGACGTGGAACCGCGGTGGCGCAGCGGGTCCAGGCGGAAGGCGCAACAGGAGAGGTTCGAGGCGGCAACAGCGATGCAGGGGAGTGGCGAAGGCGAACTTAGCGCGTGAGCCGACCTGCGGTGCTCCCGCGTCGCGCTCACCGGTGCGGCGGGGGAGGCCAGGACAGAGAGGTCGCCGGGGCCCTAGGCGGTGGAGGTCGTTCCCAGCGGTGGGCCTAACGGATCGAGACAGGAGAAGGCCCTGGGCGGCCATGGCGGAGCTCCTGTTGACAAGCATTGAGAGCGAGTTGAGAGAACGAGGAAGGCAGAGGTAGAAGGAAGGGAAGGGGCGGCGTTGTACTCATATGCTGGTCCGGTGAGGTGGCGGGGTTGCGAGGACGGCGGGGGGAGAGACGGCAGGGTCGAGCAGGGGCCGGTCTCGGGAGGAGCTCGTCTCCCTGGTCGACAAGGAGCGCGAGGAGGGTTGGATCGGTGGGCTTGGGTGGATCGAGGGGAGGCCTCGGGGTGGAGTCCGGTTGGTAGATATGGATTTCGGTGGGATGCGGGCAGGGAAGGACCGAGGTGCATAGGAGAAGATCGGCGCTCAGCGTTCTGGTTGGCTGGGGTTGCAAAACGAGGAGGGGGACAAGGGTGCGTTGGTTGGGGGATCCCAAGGAGAGGAGTGGAGGCCGGCGACGCACTGATGGAATGGATGGAAATCAGATCAGTTTAGGGCGGTTAGGTCCCTCCGATCGTAATCAGACAGTCCGATATAAATAGGTTAGGAGAGTCCAACGAGAAACCGATGATATTTTATAGATGTTTGGGGATGATCCGAATCCATCGGTCACGAATGTGTGGGTCGGGTTCGGGACAGCTTCGGACGCGCACTCGAGGGGGTCGATGCACTGTGCAAGGACGGGTTAGGAGGGGTTTCGGGGCCCTCCGATCACAATCGGACGGCTTCGGATGTGAGGAGGGTTAGGTTGGGCATGGCGGTTGGTAGTGGACTGTGTAGATGGACTAAGGAGGAAAGAGAGGGAAAGCCCGGCAACGGTTTTCGGAGGCCGAAAACATCCGACGTTTGACCGACTATACTGCCACTATGGTTATCCGTTGGAGCCTCAAATGGACTTCGAATGCGATGAAACTTGGCAGACGGCCTATCTACACTATAACAACACCGCATGCCAACTTTGATCCCATTCCGAGAACATTTTCCAGCCACTTATCAAATAATATCTCGGGCATGCCGCGGGTGCGTGCGAGTGTGTCTGGGCTCAGAACGGACAATAGAGAGAACCGGGAGACCCGGACGGACGTGATTTTTGAAAATGTGAGGATGCAATGCGAATGATGACATGACAATATGCAACACGCAAGCGGAAGACATGGCAACAATAGCGAACAATTGGAAGACACCTGGCGCGTCAGACTCGGGGCGTTACACCCAGTTCTATTTTCCATCATATAAGTTTCCGATCTACTATTTTAGTTTCCTATTTACTTTCTTTGAAATCTTTTACTTTCCGATCTATAAACCAAAAATACCAAAAATATTACTTTACCATTTATCCATCTATGTCAGATCTCACTTTGCAAATAACCGTGAAGGGATTGACAACCCTTTTGTTGTGTTGGGTGCAAGTTGGTGTTTGTTTGTGCAGGTATTCGGTGGCTTGTTGCGTTGTCTCCTACTGGATTGATACATTGGTTCTCAAAAGCCGAGGTAAATACTTACTCTACTTTGCCGCATTACCCTTTTCTCTTCAAGGGAAAAACCAATGCAAGCTCAAGAGGTAGCAAGCTACAACGCGAGCCACTGATCTACAACATACTTTGCAAAGACATTAAGACTATGTTCATGATAATTGGTTTAGTTTATCAAATTACTAATGAATCTCACTTAAATCAACATCCCTCAAGTTGTCTAAGTGTTATATGATCCAAATCAGCTAACCCTGTCCGATCATCACATGAGATGGGGTAGTCATTAATGGTGAATGTCTCCATGTTGATCATATCTACTATATGACTCATGTTCGACCTTTCGGTCCTTCGTGTTTCGAGGCCATGTCTGTACATGCTAGGATCATCAAGTTCAATCCAAGTATTCCGCATGTGTAAAACTGGCTTACACCCGTTGTATGTGAACGAAGAGTCTATCACACCCGATCATCATGAGGTGCATCGAAACGATGAACTTTCACAATGGTGCATACTTAGGGTGATGCGGAGAATCCCAAGGCCATCCCCATGGACCCCAACTACATCTCCTTCAACACCTCTTGGACCCATGACACAAGCACGTGCAAGAGCTCTTGAAACCGAGGTGACATCTCTCCTCTCACATTTCCACTTTGATGCACATGAGACATGGCTACTACCTCATACGGATACTTTGTGCATGCTCAGGTACCATGGAGAAGCTAAGGAGCAAGGATAAGAAGAAGAGGAAGATGGACGTGAAGCCAGAGACAAAGAAGAAGAAATACTCCAAGTCTCCAGGCTCCGGACGACCGACGAACCCCGTACGTCCGACGACTTCCAGGCTCCGGACGTCCGGCCTACTCCGGACGACCGACACTACCACACCCGAGCCAAAACAGACGGACATCCTATGCCACCCGGACAACCGACGCTCCTCGGACGATCGACCCCGACCGGACGTCCAACCAGAGACCACCCAAGCCGAAATTACGGACGTCTGACGAGCACCGGACGTCCGGACCCTCGCGAGCCTTCGGACGATCGGTGACCCCCGGACGTCCGACGCCTGTGTAGTGATTCATGTTGGGCCGCAGCCCATGTACCCCTTCGCCCACTCTTTTGAACTAAGACTATATATACTCCACCAATTCCTTCTAGCTAGGGTTAGCAAAGGATTAGCTCATGTTTATTTGAGAGCTTTGCTCATCCACTTGGTTACCTTCTCCACGGAGATTCGAGCCTCCACCGGAGAAGATCCCCCAAGCGGATTCAAGATCCCTTTCTAGGGAAGAACTCAAGACCTCCTCACGGAGAAGACCGTTACCATTGTATCGTCCCTAGTTGATCGTGCACCGTGTATCGTTCCATGTATCCGAGGATCTAGCACTTTTGTGACTTGTTCTTGTTAGTTTGAGTGTTCCTCTTGTGTTTTCCCTTGTTTCCCTCCTCGCGTACTTCATGTTCATCATGGGATCCGCTCCTTTCGTGAAAGATCGGCCCCTAGGGTTCCTACCCTACATCATCTTGGTATCATGAGCCACGTTGATCATGATTTCGGAGCCTCCCCGTTGTGTTTCTAGCCTAGTTTTTGTTGTTTTTCGTCCTAATTCAAAAATTCCCCACAAAAATAGCCCCCAATTTTTTTTGTGATTCATTAGTGTGTTGAGATTTTGTTGGTTTGGATCCGTGGATTTGCTTTGTTTTGAGTGGATCTAGCTTTCTCCCCCTTTCTCCCCTTTCCCCACCCTTTTCCATCCACAAAATCCTACAGATTTGACCATTTTCGCCATCTCCACATCGAACCCTAGATGTTCATCCCGTGCCCAATTTTCACCCAGGCACCAGACGTCCAACCCAGCCCGGATGTCCGACGACTGGACGACCGGCCCAACCCGGACGTCCGACCGACCCTGACGAAACTGATTTTTTTTCAGTGTAGTCACCACCACTGCCCCACATTTCCGCATACGCACTCCCACCACCATTACACCATCACCACTTCCGCATACCACCACCATTTGGACCATTTCGCTCTCTGACGCATGTTGCCCCTTCGAGCTTTGAGAATTTGAGTTGCGGTTCTGTGTCCTTTTGTGTTTCGGCTACCTAGGTACGGTTCGACATCGACATCACCGCCGCTCATCTTCGCCACGGACGCGTCATCAACAGCGACCACCTCGACTACATCTTGGTATTCGGTCTACCATTTTGACACCATACCGTAAGCAAGAACGGTAACCTCCTCTTGGTATTGGACATATCACTTTTGCCATTACATTGATAGCCTTCATAGCCTTTCTCCTTTGCGTTGCTTACCCATCGAGACTAGCCTTTGAGTATTGCCGGCAACAAGACTTGTGCACATTAGTGATCACACTTCCCATACCATACATACATCATTGTTGCATATATTGGTATCATATCTTGTGTCACAAAGTTGTCATCGCATACACAATTGCTATCTTGGTTCGTCAAGCATCGCATATGAAAAGAGCTCCAACATCAAAGAGCCAAACAAGCTTTTAAGCAAGAACCATAGCATCATACAACATTAAGATTGTCATACTCAACCATCTTGGATCATATCATAGAAACACCTTGCATAAAGCATACTTGGGATAGAACTCGTTGCATTTTTGCTAAGTAGGTTGTGCACAAGTTCTTGTATGCACCTATTGTGCAATTGTGCTAGCGTCTCTCTAGTGTTGTGTAACAAGAGAATATTTGTGGATTCCACATTTTGGCTCATCCTTGGTTACCCAACCCCACTTATCTTTTTGCGTGTGTGTTTCCGTGTACCTTATATGCTTGGTCTACTTGTTACATTGCATCTTGCGAATCTTTTCCAACATTATTGAAGCTCACTTACAATTGCATGAAATTTTCTGCCACCATCCTAACCAAGCTCCACCAAAAGCTTTTACTTGTGTAGGTGTGAGAAACCGACAAGAGCTAGTACCAGTTGTGCTATTTCCTTGTCCTACATTGGAGTGATCCTCGATCCACTTTCAACTTCGGTCAAGGTACATTTGGTATTCGTTCTTCTCTTTCTACCACTCACATTTGTCTTGGAATGATGGATAGGCCAAGTACTTCTACCAACCCACTCTTCATGGAGCAAGACGACTGAGGGAGTCCTGGATTAGGGGGTGTCCGGGTAGCCAGACTATACCTTCAGCCGGACTCCAGGACTATGAAGATACAAGATTGAAGACTTCGTCCCGTGTCCGGATGGGACTTTCCTTGGCATGGAAGGCAAGCTTGGCGATGCGGATATTTAGATCTCCTACTATTGTAACCGACTTTGTGTAACCCTAACCCTCTCCGGTGTCTATATAAACTGGAGGGTTTTAGTCCGTAGGACAACTTCATCATACAACAATCATACCATAGGCTAGCTTCTAGGGTTTAGCCTCCTTGATCTCGTGGTAGATCTACTCTTGTACTACCCATATCATCAATATTAATCAAGCAGGACGTAGGGTTTTACCTCCATCAAGAGGGCCCGAACCTGGGTAAAACATTGTGTTCCTTGCCTCTTGTTACCATCCGGCCTAGACGCACAGTTCGGGACCCCCTACCCGAGATCCGCCGGTTTTGACACCGACATTGGTGCTTTCATTGAGAGTTCCTCTGTGCCATCGCAATCAGGAAGGATGCCTCTTCCCGTCTTTAAAGACGGCGCCGTTATTAAGGGAGCCTTGGCTGTCGGCCAAACTCTCCGGCTAGGCGGTTTTCTCATGACCGCCTGTTCGGCCGTTGCGCCGACGGTGACCTCTCGGGTCATCAAAAGCAATCTTCACGTCAGCTCGGAACTCGTCGAGCAGTTAGATCCAATGGATCTCTCTTCCGTAAACGAGCTCTTGGATCGCTTCGCCGCCTTGGGGGTCACTACGGATTATGACCAGATTGGGCTTAAACCCGATCTAAGAGAAATTAATTCTCCCCAAGTCACCCATCACGTTGCCGTGGTAGAGGCACAGTGTGGCGACTCTTCATCTATCTTAAGGACTAGCTACGTCCGGATTCCCAATCCCTCCAAGCCGGATACCCATGGAGGGGAGGATGTAACTCAAGACCTGAACTTAGAATCAGGCAACGGGCTAGATTCACTGGACAACATCCAAGAATCCAAACTTCAGAGTTCGGAAACTCCTTGGCCTCTGAGTCTTAGATTGGGCGAAGTTCCGGACTTAATTCCACCCACCCACCCGAACATAAGCGATCTATCCCAAATCAGGCAAAAGCCCGAAGAAACAGTACATCATTACTGGGCAAGGTTCCTCCTGGTTATGAACAGGATAAAGGACTTCCGCGAGGAAGACACAATCTCAATCTTCTGCAATAATTGCACGGACAAGGGAATCCACAACGCCACAGGTCGTCGTGATCTTACACGCTTCGCTGACTTGGCGTCCATAGTACAAAAGTACCGTGTGATGGAAAGCGCCCGGAAAACCGAAACTAAATTTTGGGACAATCCGGCCCTGAATAGAAACCTCGTCCGAAATAAAAGGGTGCATCATCATCAGACACCCGGGTTAAAAACCAAAAAACCAAAACCCTCTATAGGGCATGGAACCGTACTGGAAGGATGGCTTAATGGACCCTGTAAAATTCATAGTACAGAGGACGCCACACCAACTCATAGCCTTAGAGCATGTTGGATACTCCGGCAGGTGGCCAAAAGGGGCGAAGATCTCCTAATCCCGGAGGCCGCAGAAAGCAGCTCAGGGACTCCAGTACAGTCTTAACAGTCTTTGAGACTTTCGCATCAAATAATATGCTAAAAAGAACACTCCGCATCCTCGCCGAAGTCTATCAAGTAGCAACAATAAACCCATGGAGTGACACGGCTATTACTTTTAATGCCAGTGACGAACCTAAATTCCGAACAGCTCGAGCACCAGCCGCATTGGTACTCAGTCCTATAGTGGACGGCTTTCGCCTCACCAAGGTACTCATGGACGGAGGCAGCAGATTGAACCTCATTTATGAGGAAACCCTTCAAAAAATGGAAATAGACTGGAACCGCATTGAGCGAAGCAGCACAACCTTTAGAGGAATAATCCCTAGTTGGGAAGTGCGCTGTGCAGGAAAAATCACACTAGATGTGGTGTTCGGCACGCCGGATAATTATAGGTCTGAAGAGGTCACATTCCAAGTGGCCCCGTTCAGTAGCGGATACCACGCTCTGCTGGGGCGGGAAGCGTTTACAATCTTCCAAGCAATACCCCATTACGGGTACATGAAGCTCAAGATGCCCGGGCCGAACGGAATCATCACTCTCGCTAGTGATCCGGACATAGCACTCCATGCCGAAAACAAGACAGCCGCATTGGCCCTTGAGGCACTGTTCGAAGCCCTAGCGGCTGAGGAACTGACTACGCTGCTCCATGGTAAACAGGGACGATGTGATACTCGACAGAAGATCCAAGTCCACCTCTTTTAAACCAGCGGATGAAATAGTCAAATTCCAGGTCCATCCAACGGACCCCAATAAAACAGCTTCCATCGGGGCACGATTAAACCCCGATGTAGATGCCACACTGCGAGAATTCCTACGGAAGAACTGGGACATTTTTGCCTGGCACCCTTCAGACATGCCAGGAATCCCACGCAGGCTGGCCGAACACAGCTTAAATATCCTAAGAGGATTCAAACCTGTCAAACAAGCCCTTCAGCGTTTCTCTGAGCCCAAGAGACAGGCAATGGGAGAGGAGCTAGCCAAACTATTGGAGGCTGGATTCATCAGAGATATAAAACATCCGGACTGGCTAGCAAACTTGGTGATGGTACCAAAGAAGGACAAATCCTGGCGCCTATGCGTTGGCTTCAAAGACCTTAACAAGGCTTGCCCAAAGGATCCCTTCCCCCTCCCCCGCATCGATCAAATTATTGACGCCACTGCAGGACACGATTCGTTGTGCTTCCTCGACGCATACTCCGGTTACCATCAAATCAAGATGGCCGAGTCAGACCAAGCCGCAACAGCATTCATCACCCCATACGGTCCATTCTGCTTCAACACAATGCCTTTCGGGCTCAAAAACGCCGGCGCAACATATTAGCGCATGATTCAGACATGTCTGGCAAACCAGATTGGCTAAACAGTAGAGGCATACGTGGATGATGTGGTCGTAAAAACAAGACATGTCGAATCTCTAGTAGACGACTTGAGGCTTACATTTGACAACCTCCGAGCATATGACATCAAGCTAAATCCGGAAAAATGCATTTTCGGCGTTCCAGCCGGAAAGCTCTTGGGCTTCATTGTATCCGGTAGAGGAATCGAAGCAAATCCAGCCAAGATCCGAGCTTTGTCACAATTGGATATCCCAAAGGACCTCAAACAAATACAAAAATTAATCGGATGCGTGGCGGCTCTAAGCCGCTTTATCTCCCGGTTGGGAGAAAAGGCGCTACCCATCTATCGCCTCCTTCGGTGCACCGAACACTTCGAGTGGACGGATGCCGCCACGGCCGGACTCGAGGAAATAAAAGCCATATTGGCAACAAACCCCGTCCTGGCCGCGCCAAACATCGGCGAACCAATGCTATTGTACATTGCAGCAACCCATCATCGTCGTCGAACGCAGTACTCGTCGTCGAACGGGAAACGGACGGACACAAATTCCCCCTTCAAAAGCCGGTTTACTATGTGTCCACTGTCCTCACCCCATGCAAATCACGGTACCCACATTATCAAAAGATTGCATATGCGGTATTCATGGCATCCCGGAAGCTACGACACTACTTTCAAGAGTGTTCAATCACAGTAGCATCGGAAGTACCACTCAACGATATTATAAACAACCGTGACGCAATGGGCCGGATTGCAAAATGGGCCATCGAGCTCGTCCCGTTCGACATAACTTATAGGCCACGACGAGCTATCAAGTCGCAAGTTTTGGCCGACTTCGTCACAGAATGGACGGAGGCCGAACTCCCTAAAGAGTACGGCACATATTCAAACTGGATCATGCACTTCGACGGTTCCAAAATGTTTGCCGGACTTGGGGCCGGCGTCGTTTTGACGTCCCCCACAGGAGACACAGTTCAATATGTACTCCAGATTATGTACACGGACTCCAACAATGCAGCCGAATACGAGGCCCTTTTACATGGTCTCCGGATGGCAGTATCCATGGGCATTCAACGTCTACAGGTGCGCGGGGATTCGAACCTCGCGATATCCCAAATAAATGGAGACTTCGATGCCAAGGATCCAAAAATGGCAGCTTACCGCAACACCATCCTCAAAATGTCAGCTCGGTTTGAGGGGCTCGAATTTCACCATATAGCCCGAGAAAACAATCAGGCGGCAGACGTCCTGGCACGCATCGGCGCAAAACGCGATGCGATCCCCCCCAACGTCTTCCTGGAAAGGCTATTCAAGCCATCCGTAGTATGGGAAGGGGAACATGGCAATATTAGCCCGAACCCAACCGCACTGTCCGACGCCGAACAATCTGACATAATCGGAGGCTCTGCCAATGAAATCACAACCTCAACCCATGTACTAATGGCCGTTATCGCCCCGTGGACAGAACCATTCCTAGCCTACCTTACTAGGAAGGAACTCCCAGAGGACCAAAACAAGGCACGCTGTATAGTGCGGCGATCTAAAGCCTATAAAGTCCATGAGGGAGAACTTTATAAGAAAAGCACTACCAGAGTCCTTCAAAGGTGCATCTCCGAAGAGGAAGGGCGGAACCTGCTGGCTGAAATTCATGCCGGACTCGGTGGCCATCACGCCGCAGCCCGGTCCCTTGTAAGCAAGGCTTTCCGTACAGGCTTTTATTGGCCGACGGCCCAGGCGGACGCTCAGGACTTGGTCCAACGATGCGCTGGTTGCCAGCTTTTTGCAAACCAAAGCCATATGCCACCCACCGCCCTCCAAACTATCCCCATCACTTGGCCTTTCACGGTCTGGGGGCTTGACATGGTGGGACCCTTAAGGGCGGAACCCACAAGAAAAGAATACTTACTGGTCATGGTGGATAAGTTCACCAAATGGATAGAAGCCAAGCCTGTTAAGACGGTCGAATCCGGACCTGTGATAGACTTTATATCCGGGGTCGTACACCGTTATGGCGTCCCCCATAGCATCATCACCGATAACGGCACGAACTTTATGGCCGATGAGGTAAAACTCTGGTGCAAAAACATGGGCATCAAGCTCGATTATGCTTCCATCTATCACCCACAAACTAACGGTCGGGTCGAACATGCAAATGGTCTCATCATGAGCGGCATCAAACCCAGATTAGTGCGGTCCCTCAAGGAATCTAACACGCACTGGGTAGAGGAGCTCGACTCCGTACTCTGGGGGCTGCGGACCACGCTGAATCGCACCACCGGATACACACCATTTTTATGGTGTACGGCGCAGAGGAAGTCTTGCCCTGCGACATAATTCTTGACTCACCTCGAGTGCGCATGTACGAAGAAAGGGAAGCCGGGCTCGATCGGCAGGACAGTTTGGACGCCTTAGAGGAGGAGCGCGACGTAGCAAAAGCCCGTTCCGCATTCTATCAACAGCAGGCTCGAAGATATCAAAGCAGAGAAGTGCGGGCTAAAAACTACAACGTTGGCAAATTAGTTCTACGCCTGCCGGACAAGAAAAAGGACAAGCTGAAGCCCAAGTGGGAAGGTCCCTTCATAATCGACCAAGTCCTGACTGGTGGAGCATATCGCCTGCGAGATGCGTCGGATAACCGACTCGAGCCGAACCCATGGAACGCAGCCCGTCTCCGAAGATTCTATGCCTAGCGCCGGACTCTGTGTTTGTCTCCTTCCTCTGTCCATTTTTTACATTTTATGTCTTACATTTCTCTCCTTCCCCCCGTTTCTTTTATAGCCCTTAAAGGCTCCTCAAGTGACGTGCTACTCGCGCTCATTAAACCTGGGGGCTTCTTTAACAGAAGCTTATTTATACGGGCTTCATGACCACCACATGTGTCAAACTTCCGCATGTACCTTTTCTTCACCATTATATGCATCGATATGACTTAAGTTTTGGCCAAGCTGGGTTGCCTGGCTCCTGTGCTTACCCCTACGTTCCCGATTGTTCGGCTAGGTGGTAAAGGGAGCACCTCTGCGATTATTACTGCCGGATCAGCCGGATGTGTACCTCAGACTGGGTGAAGCCGAAAGCTAGCGTTCCTAAGGGAATATTCGGTGGGTGAACTAAAAGATGACCTTTTTTACTTATTTATATATATGCCCCCTGATGATTTTCCTGCGTTTGTAGTCCGGACATGCACTTTAGAGCATGCCTCCCAGAGAAAGGAACCCCTAACGGAACTATTATCTCTGGAAGATGTTTCTTACTAACCATGTAATATAACATAACTAGTTGGGCACTTGTCTGATAAAGCACTAATGACGCCTACGCTTGGTCTCCATGCATACCCCGGTTCTTACATAACCGGTAGGGTATTCGGACACACTCCGGACCGTCAGGTCCTGAGGTTGAAGCGAAAAGGTCGGCAACGACAAACGATCTACAATCCGTCTAGAAGGCATTACACATGTCGATTAAAAATTACATAGTCACTCTAACTGATTGTGTTCCTCTTCAATACCATCTAACAGGCTGTCTAACTTACAGTCCTGCTGGGAATACTTGGCGGCCAATTCTACTTGGCCGTACACTAAGCATTCAGGGATCTCCTTCCCGTCAGGCCCCACAGGTCCGACCTCGGCCATGTGGTTTGGGTCAGACTTCGTGTACCGTGTCTTCACCATGGCCCAGGCCTCCCTAGCGCCTTGTCGGCAGGCCGATATCTTCCACAACCGGAAGCGCCGCCGAGCTCCCTTAAGCTTCTCCGAAAGCTCTCCAAGGCCCTCGGGCATGGAGTGGGAAGGCCATAAGGCTTGGGCAACGCCTCGCATCGCCTGCCGAACTCGCTCGTGCAGTTGCGAGAGCTCGGGAAGAAGGTCACACGAAGAACCGGGCATCTCCTCTGCAGGACGACCCGTTAGCATACCTACAGACATTACTCTGTTAGTCGACTTCCTCGCCGAACTCTTTTCTTTCAAAGATTCGCTTAAGCACTTACTAAATATGCCGCGTCGAAGCCGCTGATTCTCCTTAGTGGAGTCCGACAGCTGGCCATGAACATCTTTAAGTTCAACATCCAGCTTGGTGTTGGCATCCTGAAGATCATTCTTCTCCCGCCTCACCCTTGTCAGCATACTCTCACCGGCCTTTAGCCGGCGTAAGAGTTGTTGCCTCTCCGGATCCAGTCTGGCGCCATCTGCAATATGATTTGCCAGATTTACACCCACGCCGCACTTTGCAAGATACTAATCTTTCGAAGTGTATCTTACCAGAGGGGGTCTCTTTGGGCTCCCCTGCCGCGGTTAGTGCGGCCTCCAGTTGGGCTTTGCACTCTTCCAGCTCCTGGGACAGTACGGTATTCTTCTCTGTGAGAACCTACATAACAAATGATCCTTAAGTCAGTTACTAACTGTTTCAAGTCTCGGGGGCTACTGGTATATTTACCAAAAAAATTACCCGTATGTCTTTTACATATTGCTCCGTGGCTCTCGCTAAACCATTTTGAGCGGCACAGAGGTACGCATCTCCCGAATTGAAGGCATCTAATGCCTCTTGGGAGAAACAAGCGTCGCGAAGAACTGTCCGGCGACGCCTATGGTTCATGGCACTCTCCACCTCGGAATTGGTGGCAGACAGCCTGTCCGCATCCTTTGTCGGAGGAGCGTCTAGTGCGCGCCTTGTGTTCGTTTCTGCTTCTGGACCAGGCGTTGGAGCCTGGCTGGTGGAGGAGCGATTGGCAACCTCTCCGGATGTAGTCCGGCGAGGTCTCTTCGTCCTGAAGACAGCATGGACGTTAATATGCCCTGAAGGAATAACACCAGGGAAAAAGAGGGTGCGCTATACCTTTGCACCGGTGTCTCAGTCCGGACTACATTCCTTTTTACCCCACGGGGCCCTGCGGCCCCTCGTTGGCTAGCCGCCGCAGGTTCGGCCTCCCGCCTCGGAAACCTCCGCTGCAAAACACGGTCGTTGTCAGGAAACCTGAAATGCGTGAGAATGGATTCCTTCTCAAGGGGATGAGACTCCGCTCTCTGTTACCTGGGAGGCCGGAATTAACCCTGGGTAATCAGCCGTAATGGCCACCAAGGTATTGTCCTTGCTTAGCTGATGAAACACCCCGTCGATCAGCTCCACCGATATGTCCGGATCCTCTTCGGAGTCCGGATCGAGGGATCTTCTGGATCCTCGGGCTGTGGGGGACGGCTGTTTATATCCTTTACCTCCTGACGCAGTTCCTGCGTTAAAGTCGTTAGACTACATATTTAATCATGGGAATATAAAACGGATGGGTAAGCACAATTGTCCACTTACCCAACTCGGAGGGTTGTACATAGTAAATCCGCCCTGCAGGTTGACGCGGAGGAATTCCTCCTCTTTTCCCTTGTACAAAGAGGATAAGATCTTTACTAGAGCGGCAACTGAGGCTGGCCCCTTACGACCATAACGGGTGGCTCCTCCCCGCTAAAATCCCACATGGGGTGGCCTCTATATTGAAGCGGCTGCACCCCCCGCATAATGTATGCGGCCATGACTCCAATCATGGTTAGTCCGGAATGAGCCAATAGTCTTATCCGGCCCATCAGGTGAAGGACGTCCCTGTCGCCTTCTTTCTGAGAGCTCCGTGGACGCCAGCTTAGGCGTTTCTTTAAGGGAGCACTGTTGAATTCGGAGAGACCGACCCGGATAGGATCCGACAGCGGGACATCATCTATATAAAACCATTCCGAAGGCCAGTCCTCGGACGCCTTCTTTGGGGTTCCGGATAGATATCCGGTCCCGGCGATACGCCACACTTCGGCTCCGGCCACTTGATATATAGACCCCTCTTGAGAGTGGGGCACCAGGCAGAATAACCTCCTCCACAGCGCGAAATCAGCCTCAACACCCAAGAATAGCTCGCAAAGGGCGACTGTCGGTGTCAAAACCGGCGGATCTCGGGTAGGGGGTCCCGAACTGTGCGTCTAGGCCGGATAGTAACAGGAGGTAGGGAACACTTTGTTTTACCCAGGTTCGGGCCCTCTCGATGGAGGTAATACCCTACTCCTGCTTGATTAATATTGATGATATGGGTACTATAAGAGTAGATCTACCATGAGATCAAGGAGGCTAAACCCTAGAAGCTAGCCTATGGTATGATTGTTGTGTATATTGTATATCTATCGACTAGCCTGGCCTCGGTTTATATAATGCACCGGAGGCCTAGGATAACAAGAGTCCTAGCCGAATACGCCAGTGGGGAGAAGTCCTTGTCTTGATCGCCAAGTCTTGTGGAATCTTCCTTGTATGCGGTAGCCGTCCGAACTGGCCCATGAGTATACGGCCACGGGGGTCCTCGGCCCAATCTAATAGATCGGGAGACGACGTGGTGAGTACCCCCTAGTCCAGGACACTGTCAGTAGCCCCCTGAACCGGTCTTCAAGTTAGGGATGCTCCTCGATTCTTCCAAACTGTTCTTCATCTTTGGTTGCCGGTCTTGAAAACTGGTTCAACAAATCTTCTTTATCTTCGATCTTGAGGATCGCCGAAATGCATTCGACGAGTTTACATGTCGGGTATCCGAGGAGCCCCTTTAAGTTTCCGGCCTTTATCAATGCCTTGTTTATTTTTATGCCACACCTCGGGTTTGAAGTTGTTCCCGGGAGGCAGGGTCCTCTTGCGTCCGAGCTCCAACACCGGATTGCATTCGAGGTATCTTTTGCAGCCGAGCACCAACGCCGGACCGCTTCCCAACTCTAGCGCCGGAATGTATCCGAGCTCCAACGCCGGACTATGTATCCGAGCTCCAACGCCGGACTGTATATCCGAGCTCCAACGCCGATATATTTCCGAGCTCCAACGCCGGACTGTGTCCAGGCTCCAATGCCAGACTATATCCGAGGTGTCATATCACCTTGGTTCAAAAAAGTTGAAGGAGTTTAGCCGAGCTTAATGCCGGAAATGCCCTCTATGGAGCCAGCCACTAGCGCCCGAGCTTTATGCCGGACTGCTTCCGAGGTGGTGCACCATCCCGACTATGGGACGATTTTTTGTCAATATTTTTTATTGGTGCAATTTATTCTCTACCGAGATATATAGCCAGTAGCCCTCAAGGTGTGTATCGGTCTAAAACCCGAGATGCACATGAAGGATGACATAAGACCGCTGATCCCAGTAGCCGCTGAGACTCAGGTTGATTTGCAAAATCGGCCTGAGGATCAAGTCCTAGCTCGGCAGAATACTTCGGGACACAAAAGTGGCGTGCTCAGTCCTCAAGACTCAGGTTGGGTGCGGCCGACCAACCTGAGGATCAAAATCTCCTCGGAAACTATATTGCACATAAAATTTTCTACATTGGACAAGCAATGCACTAGCCCCCGAGACACTGGTCGGGTGGCAACACCAGATCAGGGGATCGATGTGCCCCTTTAATATTTGTAAATAATAAGCCCGAAGGCCAGTAGCCCCCGAGCCTTAATGCGGGCACGGGTGGCCGAATTAAGGATCAATATCCATAGTAAAATCACAAATTATGTGTAATGACTCTATGTATCCAAGTACTTTACGTCATTAATGCTCGGATCCGCATTGTACAAAACTTTGTTGACCGACCATCGGCTTCCACCTCCTCGGCCAGTAGCCGAGGAGTGTTTGTCCTACTTTATAAAGCCTTTATGAGGGCAAAGATTTACAACAAACAAGGCAATCTGGCCATACGGTTTTATAAACAAAGGTACACAGAGAGTTTTAACAGAAGAAATGTCTTCCAAAGAAAATAGTCCCGCTATCGGTTCCTTTCTTTGGGTTGTCATGCTAAGCATGATCATGAAACCTCAGCTCGAATGTAAGAGCAAAATATCGAGGATCTAGTTTGGGAGGCCAGTTAATAGCCCCCGGTAGTGTTCGGCGACAGTCGAGGTCAAGCCATAAATACTTCGTCCAATGTTATGAATGGCCCGTCATAGTCATCGGATCGCTGACCAGTTTACGCTTATTGTGACAGTCAGTTTTCGGCTTTCTCCACTAAGGTGCTTAATCATGTGAGCTGGAAGCACAATCGTAGTGGTTCTCCCTTTGCACGCCTAGCCGAACAAAATGGAACATAGGAAGCAAATGCAGGAGCCGGGCAACCCAACTATTGACCGAAGACACAATTCGAAACCGATGCATATATAGCAATATCTGAGAATGTTTTTGCCGAATCCCTAACGGTGTCTGGCGTTGCACTGCGAGACTAATGCTGGAAAAGCACAAATAGTTTAAAAGTGCCAAAAAAGCTTGGAAAACCAAGAAACGTCAGTAAAAACATGACGTCCGAACAAGATCAAGTGTTCGGTGCCAATCCGAAAATTGGTCTTAGAAAAAAGAAGTGCTTCTGTCGTCCTTTAACATGACACATCCTATCTCAAGACTTCGAGCGGGTCAGCCTACGGCTTCAACCTCCTATCCCGAGGGCGGAGTACTTCTCATTAGGCCAGTTTAGCAAACTAAACTCTAGCGGCCTTGAGAGAGAAATTAGGCTCCCCGGCTAGTGACCGCACACTCGCGTCGAAAAAAGGAGTGATAAATAATAATAATAGAACCTTGCAACGACTGAGAAGAAGAACACTTATTATAAAACAGCTCAAATAAACTTAAGAGCCCCCAAGTGACTTGGGTAGAAGAATGATTTCATGTACCGAAGTATTTATATCATATCTATGTTCAACCGAACTTTAAACGCGTCTTAACCGACCATCGGCTTCTCCCTCTTCAGTTAAGGACCGAAAAGTGTTATGTACTCCATCGGTCGAGAATATCGATGGTGTTTCCAATAACCAGGCAATCAGGCCATAAGGCTGTAACAGACAAAGCGCGCTCAGGGAACTTATGCTATATTACTGCGAAGAGTAAGAAGCATCTTCGAAGAAAATAGTACCCCCACCGATACCTTTCTTCGGTGCTCATTGTTATTATGAGACTTGTGCAATAGATTTTTTGTACTCATGAGTTCCGTTGTGTGCCGACCATCATTGAATAACTATAAGAGCGCTAGCTTTCGGCTTCACCCAGTCTGAGGTCCGGCTTGGGTGACCCGATCGTGACAATCGCAGAGGTGCTCCCTTTACTCCCTAGCCGAACAATCGTGAACGTAGGGGTAAACACAGGAGCGAGGCAACCCAGCTTGCAAATCGCTTAAGTCAATGTGGTGCATATTGTGGCGTAATACACGAACAAGGAACAAAGCCGTACAAGTATAATCATATGCAACAGGAAAAGCTTCATAAAGGAAGCCCCCAAGTAAACGGGGTATTTGAATTTATGTGTCACAAACAAAGTTTGGACAAGGAAATTTTTTAGAAGCAACTTTTTTCCAAAAAAGTATAATTCTTGGTCGAACCGAACGCAAGTTAGAAATTAAAGCTTTGAGCATGAAAGCGACTTAGCTGGTTAATGTGTTTGGTATTGATGACGCGGTCCGAGCTTGATACGGGGCAAGGTTCCATCCCTCAAGCCGGTCCCGAGGTGGCGGAGCGAAGAGCTTGACACGCCGAAGTGGTGACATAGCACGATCAATGCAGACCGGCAGAGTGACGCCGAAGTCCCCGGATCATTTTCCCGTGCACAAAAAATAGTGCAAACCGGAGATAATAGTAATAATGATAATTAAAAAAATCGTTGCATAATAAATAATTTATGCAAAGTGAGTAATAAAAGAAATATGGCCTGGCGCCGAAGTCAAGTCGATGCAGGGCGTCGGCGTGATGTGGTAAAGGCGTGGCAAAGCCTGAATTCGCAGGTCGGTCCGAGTTCCGAGTGTGGCGTTCGCCGAACTATGTACGGAAACTGACCGAACCACCATGCGACTGTCGTTAATGCAGCCACCATTCGATAGACCTGTGTACATATGACGAACAAACCAGAGTAATAATTCCTTGGGAAAAATGAACCCAAACAATCAAAAAATACTGGGATTAATAGCACCTGGTTTATTTGTTGTATCCATCCGAAGGAAGGTGATTTCTAAAATTGGGACCCGCTCCGCACACCCATTGCCTGATGGGCGATAAAACGACGGCATGGCAATGCTGGTAAAGGTTGACTCGCCGAGGCAAAGCCCTCGGCCCAGCTAACGTGACGGAGCTGGTCGGCTAGTGACGCCGAAGTGTCCGGAGTAGGTTGATGAAGAGATGGACACCAACTTGAAGAAGCAATAGTGCGGCCCTGTCGATGCAGGTCGTGACGTGGTCGATGCCGGCTTGATGAAGCGACCATGCGGCGATGCCGGTATGCCTGCTCCGTGTAATCCGTGGGGCGGCGATGTTGGTGATGATTTATCCTTCGCGATGCCGGGCTCTTGTTCGGCTTGCCGAGATGATGATCCAAAGAAGTTGAGCTCAGCTCAACAAAGTGACACCGTGTCTAGCGCAGGTCGGCAGCCGTGGAGTAATATTTCCGGACTGGTTTGACACCAGCATGATGTTGAAGATCATGTTTAAAAGATCTTACAGTTAGTGGGATGTGTTCGGGAACAAAACACAATGCTCCATACAAAACTTCCTTCAAAAGGGATGTCTGAAATCCTGTTCATAAAAAAGATGAACTTGGGTCGGATTCGTTTTCGCGCAGAAAACAGATCCGAAAAGTGATGCACTAATCGGAAGGTTCCCGGAGTTTGGACGGTTGGATCGAGCCAAAATTTTGAGAAGTGGTAGATATAGGAATTCCGCAGCCGATCAACGGTTGGATCTTCCAAAGGACGTCCGAGCTAAAAGCTGGATACCACGCCCTAAACTCATCCAAATTCCCGTCCAGATTTGACAGGGCTCCGGTATATCATGGATTGCTAGAGATTCCTCCATCGGAACTCGACGAAATTTTCCAGGGTTGTTGTAGACTCAATTCCGCACAATTCCACCAAAGCGATCGTCAAAGCGATACTCGAGGAGGTGGTGGTGGCAGATACGAGTTCGCTGTCCAAAAAAACAGCACGGTCGCTTGAGGGCAATGTTGACGTTGAGCCCCCGAGCTCCATAGATGATTCCTCCGTGATCTTGATAGAGATCGGAGTTGATGTTTGATGAAGGCCCTCGTCCGTACATGGTGATCCGAACACGGGGCGCAATTCTTGGTCGAACCAAGGTGACCAGTCGAGCTGGTGAAGAAGATGCCGAAGTCGCAATTGATCTGCAGGCGAGCCATCGATCCTTTTGTCGATCACACAGCGAAACTCTTAATGAAAGCACCAATGTCGGTGTCAAAACCGGCGGATCTCGGGTAGGGGGCCCCGAACTGTGCGTCTAGGCCGGATGGTAACAGGAGGCAGGGAACACTTTGTTTTACCCAGGTTCGGGCCCTCTCGATGGAGGCAATACCCTACTCCTGCTTGATTAATATTGATGATATGGGTAGTACAAGAGTAGATCTACCACGAGATCAAGGAGGCTAAACCCTAGAAGCTAGCCTATGGTATGATTGTTGTGTATATTGTATATCTATCGACTAGCCTGGCCTCGGTTTATATAATGCACCGGAGGCCTAGGATAACAAGAGTCCTAACCGAATACGCCGGTGGGGAGAAGTCCTTGTCTTGATCGCCAAGTCTTGTGAATCTTCCTTGTATGCGGTAGCCGTCCGAACTGGCCCATGAGTATACGGCCACGGGGGTCCTCGGCCCAATCTAATAGATCGGGAGACGACATGGTGAGTACCCCCTAGTCCAGGACACCGTCAGCGACGAAGCCCGCGATATGCAATATGGAGCCGGGCGTGAGATTGTGCAGCTGGAGGCCGTACAACTCCAGAAGCCCACGGAGAAATGGATGAATTGGAAATCCAAGTCCTCTTATTAGATAAGGGACGAGGCACACCCGCTCTCCTTTGGAGGGATTGCGGGTGCTCTCCGCTTGCTCTCCGCCATTATAGGTGGCGAGTCCGGCTCGGACCGGGACCATATAGGCCTGAGGGAGAAATCCCTTGGCCTGAAGCGACACTAGCTCGCTGTGCGGGATGGAGCACCTCTCCCAGTCTCCAGGTTTAGGACTGGAAGGGCGAGAGGAGGAGCTGCGATGGCTAGCCATGTTAGAATGGACCTTTGCTGGAGGCGCTCTGATGATTACTCGCGGAGAGGAGAAGGTGTGGTTTGGATCTGAATCCCCATCCCATTAAATAGGCGGCTCGTTTATGCGGCTAGGGGTGTGAATGTAAAAACACCCCAACTTTTTGCATTCATTTGACATGTGGAAGACGGCCATTATTGGGCGTGGAAGCCAAGGTGCGCTACATTACAAAAATCGGACATTATTTAACAGGTACACGGAATTTGGAGAAGAACCCGCCTTGCAATGCCGAAGACAATCTGCGTGCCGCACTCGACATCATTGAAGCCTGGTTCGGGGGCTACTGAGGGAGTCTTGGATTAGGGGGTGTCCGGGTAGCCGGACTATACCTTCAGTCGGACTCCAGGACTATGAAGATACAAGATTGAAGACTTCATCCCGTGTCCGGATGGGACTTTCCTTGGCGTGGAAGGCAAGCTTGGCGATGCGGATATTTGGATCTCCTACTATTGTAACCGACTTTGTGTAACTCTAACCCTCTCCGGTGTCTATATAAACCGAAGGGTTTTAGTCCGTAGGACAACTTCATCATACAACAATCATACCATAGGCTAGCTTCTAGGGTTTAGCCTCCTTGATCTCGTGGTAGATATACTCTTGTACTACCCATATCATCAATATTAATCAAGTAGGACGTAGGGTTTTACCTCCATCAAGAGGGCCCGAACCTGGGTAAAACATCGTGTTCCTTGCCTCCTGTTACCATCCGGCCTAGACGCACAGTTCGGGACCCCCTACCCGAGATCCGCCGGTTTTGACACCGACAATAACGACATGAACTCCTTCGTCACCAAGAGTCACCTCTTTGGTGCAAAACGTGCTTTGCATCAAGAGCAACAAGCCATGAGTGACCGCATCGACAACCTCGCCACCGACTTGCGACTCTCTGAGCAATGTACAAGGGACTACTTCGACCACAAGCAAGAGAATGACGCAAGAATGGACGAGATTCATGATTTGTTTCTCAACCGCTCTTCTTCCACTTCAAGAAGGAGCCGTTCAAGTCGCCACTCCGACTTTACCCTCTCCGGCTCAAGTATACCGACATCTAACAATCTTCGCCGTGCCGCGCGCAACGAGCATCAAGCAAGCCTCAATCCTCTATGTGACACCGACTCACAAGAGCACCGACAACGACAAAACCAAGAGGCCTTTGCGCTAGCACGAGAACGGCAACGACAACGCCAACATGAAGAGGAAGAGCGAGCGCGTCTACACCAAAATGCTCAAGATGCCGAGGCACAACGTCAAGAACAAAACCTCTATGATGCTCAAGCACTTGAGGCGCAACAAGCTCTACGCGATTCAAGTCGAGTCATAGCCGACCGAGGTCGACAAGCTCATGAACATGCAGAAGCACTTCGCAAAGAAGTTCGCGAGAGGATTTATCAAGCTCGCATGCACCATTAGGTTCCTCCACGAGCTTGACAAGCTCCTCCACAAGCTCGCCAAGAACATCAAGTTCCTAAAGATCATGAAGACAATGGAGATCCTCCATGACAAGAGCAACATGAGGTTGACAACCCTCCTCACCAAGAGCGACACGAGCTTGACAATCACCTACAACACGGGCGTCATCATCCCCAACTCCAACACAATGAAGAGCAATGCTATGGCAAGCTCAAGTTCACCATGCCCAAGTTCAATGGAAGCAACGATCCCGAAGAGTACCTTTCATGGGCATTGAAAGTTGACAAGATCTTCCGTTTGCATAATTATGAAGAAGAGAAGAAGATCACGATGGCATCCCTTGAGTTCCAAGACTATGTCCTCATTTGGTGGGAACAAGTCATAGAGCGCCGAGAGGCAAGAGGTGAACCACCCATCACTACTTGGGCGCAAATGAAGGATGTCATGAGAGCATGCTTTGTGCCTACCTACTACAACCGCGACCTCTTCAAGAAACTCCAACTACTCAAGCAAGGAACCAAGAGCATTGAAGAGTACTAAAGGGAGATGGAGATTGCCATGATAAGAGCCAATGTCATGGAAGACGATGAGAAAACAATGGCACGTTTCTTGAATGGACTCAACCATCCTATTAAGAAGATTGCAGACTTCCAACCATACTCGAACCTCACCGATCTAGTGCATCAAGCTACCAAAGCAGAACGCCAAGTGCAAGATGATTTCAAGTATGCCAAGTACTCATCCAAGTCCTACGGCTTCTCCAACAACCAAGCTTCAACGACTCCAACTCCGACTACAAAGCCTTCTACTAGCAACATCGACAAGTCGAGTTCCAAGAAAGCTTCGTCAACTCCAAGTCATCCTCCTACTATGAGAAACTTCAAGCCAAGAGCTTCATCATCATCCACTCCCACTGATGAGACCGTCAATACGAGTTCCTTCAAATGCTTCACATGCGGAGGCCGAGGCCACAAGTCCTATGAGTGCACCAACAAGCGAACCATGATCCTCAATGACGACGACACCTACGATTCGATGAGTGAAGGAGAAATGGACGCTGAGCAAGTCGCCATGCACCGACAAGTGAACGATGAAGAGGAACAAGTCTTTTGCAATGAAGATTCAAGTCCCGCCCTTGTTGTCTCCAAGGTCTTGACTCTCCAACATCGTCAAGAAGAAGACCAAAGATGCCATATATTTCATACCAAGGCCGACATCAATGGATGATCCGTCAAGGTCATCATCGATGGAGGGAGTTGTCATAACCTCGCAAGTGAAGAACTTTGCGCCAAGCTCCAATTGCCCAAAACAAAGCACCCACATCCATACAAAGTGCAATGGCTTAGCGACTCCGGCACCATCCAAGTCGAGCACCGAGTACAAGTCTCCTTCAAAATTGGCGCCTACGAAGACATCTTGGAGTGCGACGTCGTTCCAATGACCGTTTGCCATCTTCTCCTTGGACGCCCATGGCAATTTGATAGGGGAGTCATCCACAATGGCCGAACGAACCACTACATCTTCAAGATGAAGGGCAAGGAGTACGTCCTCCGTCCAATGTCGCCAAGTCAAGTGATCGCTGACAAGCAAGCCACCCATCGTGGAGATCATAGTGAGAGAGCGAGCCACCAAAGAGAGAGTGAGCGCCACAAGCCCAAATCGAACACCTCCACGATGAGCGAAAAGAAGAACTTAGTCCTATTTTCCACCAAAAGTGAGATAAGAGGAGTGTGTGAGAACCCATCTAATGTCCTACACTACGTCCTTGTGTGCAAGGACAATGCACCACAAACTAACACTTCTCACACTCTTCCCTAGTGTTGTATTCTCTTTTGTAGGAATTTCATGATGTTTTCCCCGACGAGCTACCTCCGGGACTACCTCCACTATGAGGCATTGAGCACCGCATCAACCTCATCCCCGGAGCACCGCTTCCAAACAAAGCTCCCTACCGCGTCAACCCCGAAGAAACCAAAGAAATACAAAGGAAAATAAAGCATCTCATAGACCATGGACATGTGCGTGAAAATTTGAGCCCTTGTGTCATCCCGGTCACTCTTGTGCCAAAACGAGATGGTATCTTTCGCATGTGCTCCGATTGTAGAACTATCAATGCTATCACCGTTCTCTATAGGTATCCCATTCCACGCCTAGATGATATGCTTGATGAGCTTAGTGGTGCCACTATCTTTTCTAAAATTGATCTCAGGAGTGGTTACTATCAAATACGCATACAAGAGGGTGATGAATGGAAAACCGCTTTCAAAACCAAGTTTGGCTTGTATGAGTGGTTAGTCATGCCTATGGGTCTATCGGAAGCACCGGGTACTTTTATGCATCTTATGAATCATGTCTTTCGCCCTTACATTGGTATATTTGTTGTGGTCTACTTTGATGATATCCTTGTTTATAGCAAATCTCTTAGAGATCATGTCACCCATGTTCGAACCGTTTTACAAACTCTTCGAAAAGAGCCCCTCTATGCTAATATGGAGAAATGCCTTTTTGGCGTTGACAAGCTCGTTTTCTTGGTTTTGTTGTTTCCTCTAAGGGTGTTCATGTTGATGAGTCCAAGATCAATGCTATCAAGACTTGGCCACAACCAACCAATTTGCATCAAGTGCGTAGTTTTCTTGGGCTTGCGGGTTTCTATCGTCGCTTTGTGAAGGATTTTAGCACCATTGCTTCGCCTTTGCATGCTTTGAGCAAGAAGAATGCGCCTTTTGTTTGGGGACCATCCCAAGATACCGCTTTCAATGAGCTTAAGAATTTGCTTACTCATGCTCTCGTGCTTGCATTACCCAACTTCGACAAACCCTTTGAGATTCATTGTGATGCTAGTGGTAATGGCATAGGATGCGTGTTAACGCAAGAGAAGCGCCCCATAGATTACTTTAGCGAGAAACTCTTCGACGCGCAACTCAATTACCCCATCTATGACAAAGAGCTATATGCTTAAGTCCGCGTTTCGCATGAATGGTAACACTATCTTCGCCCTCATGAGTTTATCATTCATACCGATCATGAGACTCTCAAGTATCTTAAGGGCCAAACCAAGTTGAACAAGCGTCATGCTAAATGGAGTGAATTTATTGAGTCTTTTCCTTATGTCATCAAGTACATTAAGGGCAAAGAAAACATTGTGGCGGATGCACTTTCCCGCATTTGCATGCTTGTTACTCAACTTGAATTGGATATCATTGGCTTTGAGCACATAAAAGACTTGTATGAGCATGACCCTACCTTTGCTACTCCTTATGCCAAGTGTTTGATGCATAATTCTTGGGAACGCTATTACATCAAAGATGGATATATTATGAGAGCTAACAAACTTTGCATCCCCGTGTCTTCTCTTCGTTTGTTGCTTTTGCAGGAATCTCATGGAGGAGGCTTAATGGGACATTTCGGACGCGACAAGACGTTCGCTATGCTCTCGAAGAACTACTTTTGGCCCAAGATGTTTTGTGACGTCAATCACTTCACCAACCGATGCTCTGCATGTCGCAAAGCTAAGTCCAAAGCTCAATCTCATGGCCTTTATATGCCTCTACCAATTCCATACCAACCTTGGGAAGACATTAGCATGGACTTTGTACTTGGTTTGCCTAGGACTAGAAATGTCAAGGATTCGGTATTTGTCGTTGTGGACCGTTTCTCAAAAATGGCACATTTTATTCCTTGCAACAAGATAGACGATGCTTCACATGTTGCCAATCTCTTTTGTAGGGAAATATTGTGTCTACATGGAGTGCCAAAGACGATGATCTCGGACCGCGACGTCAAGTTCCTAAGCTTCTTTTGGAAGACCCTATGCGCCAAGCTCAGAATCAAGCTACTCTTCTCCACGGCTTACTGCTACCTCTTGAGCTTGTGTTGGATTTCCCCAAAGAGGAAAGGATGATGCAGTAGAGTAGCGTAAGTATTTCCCTCAGTTTTTGAGAACCAAGGTATCAATCCAGTAGGAGGACACGCTCAAGTCCCTCGTACCTGCACAAAGCGATAGCTACTCGCAACCAACGCGATTAGGGGTTGTCAATCCCTTCACGGTCACTTACGAGAGTGAGATCTGATAGATATAATATTTTTGGTATTTTTGGTATAGAGATGCAAAGTGAAAAGTAAAAGGCAAAGTAAAAAAGCAAAGCAAGATTAAAGTGATGGAGATTGATATGACGAGAATAGACCCGGGGGCCATAGGTTTCACTAGTGGCTTCTCTCAAGGGCATAAGTATTCTACGGTGGGTGAACAAATTACTATTGAGCAATTGACATAATTGAGCATAGTTATGAGAATATCTAGGCATGATCATGTATATAGGCATCACGTCCGTGACAAGTAGACCAAAACAATTCTGCATCTACTACTATTACTCCACTCATCGACCGCTATCCAACATGCATCTAGAGTATTAAGTTAAAAACAGAGTAACGCTTTAAGCAAGATGACATGATGTAGAGAGATAAATTCATGCAATATGAAATAAACCCATCTTGTTATCCTCGATGGCAACTATGCAATACGTGCCTTGCTGCCCCTTCTGTCACTGGGAAAGGACACCGCAAGATCGAACCCAAAGCTAAGCACTTCTCCCATGGCAAGAACTACCAATCTAGTTGGCCAAACCAAACGGATAATTCGAAGAGACTTGCAAAGATAACCAATCATACATAAAGGAATTCAGATAAGATTCAAATATTATTCATAGATAGACTTGATCATAAACCCACAATTCATCGATCTCAACAAACACACCGCAAAAACAAGATTACATCGAATAGTCTCCATGAGAGAGGGGAGAACTTTGTATTGAGATCCAAAAAGAGAGAAGAAGCCATCTAGCTACTAACTATGGACCCGAAGGTCCGAGGTAAACTACTCACACTTCATTGGAGGGGCTATGATGATGTAGAATCCCTCCGTGATGACGGCCCTCTCCGGCGGAGCTCTGGAACAGGCCCCAAGATGGGATCTCGTGGATACAGAAAGTTGCGGCGGTGGAATTAGGTTTTTGGCTCCTATTCTGATCGTTTGGGGGTACGTAGGTATATATAGGAGGAAGGAGTACGTCGGTGGAGCACCGAGGGGCCCACGAGGCAGGGGGCGCGCCCCCCACCCTCGTGACCGCCTCATTGACTCCTTGGAGTAGGGTCCAAGTCTCCTAGATCATGTTCGGTGAGAAAATCACGTTCCCGAAGGTTTTATTCCGTTTGGACTCCGTTTGATATTCCGTTTCTCCGAAATACTGAAATAGGAAAAAAAACATCAATTCTGGGCTGGGCCTCCGGTTAATAGGTTAGTCCCAAAAATAATATAAAAGTGGAAAATAAAGCCCAATATAGTCCAAAATAGTAGATAATATAGCATGGATCAATAAAAAATTATAGATACGTTGGAGACGTATCAGGCATCCCCAAGCTTAATTCCTGCTCGTCCTCGAGTAGGTAAATGATAAAAAGAGAATTTTTGATGTAGAGTGCTACTTGGCATAATTTCAATGCAAATCTTCTTAATTGTGGTATGAATATTCATATTAGGAAGATTCAAGAAAAAAGTTCATATTGACATAGATAATAATAATACTTCAAGAGAACCAACAAAGCAATTATGTTTTCTTAAAGTAACATGGCCAAAGAAAATTCATCCCTACAAAATCATATAGTTTAGTCATGCTCCATTTTTGTCACATAAGAATGCTCTCATCATGCACAACCCCGATGACAAACCAAGCAATTGTTTCATACCTTAGTAATTTCAAACTCATAAACTTTCACGCAATACATGAGCGTGAGCCATGGATATAGCACTATGGGTGGAATAGAATATAATGATGGGGGTTATGTGGAGAAGACAAAAAGGATAAAGTCTCACATCAACGAGGCTAATCAATGGGCTATGGAGATGCCCATCGATTGATGTTAATGCAAGGAGTAGGGATTGCCATGCAACGGATGCACTAGAGCTATAAATGTATGAAAGCCCAACGAAATAAACTAAGTGGGTGTGCATCCAACTTGCTTGGTCATGAAGACCTAGGGCACTTGAGGAGGCCCATTGTTGGAATATACAAGCCAAGTTCTATAATGAAAATTCCCACTAGTATATGAAAGTGATAACTCAAGAGACTCTCTATATGAAGAACATGGTGCTACTTTGAAGCACAAGTGTGGAAAAAGGAATAGTAGCATTGCCCCTTTTTATTTTTTATTTTTTTGGACCTTCTTTTTTTTTCTTTGGCCTTTCTCTTTTTTTGGGGACAATGCTCTATTGAATGATGATCATCACACTTTTATTTATTTACAACTCAATGATTACAACTCGATACTAGAACAAAGTATGACTCTATATGGATGCCTCCGGCGATGTACCGGGATATGCAATGTCAAGAGTGACAAGTATGAAAAAAATTATGAACGGTGGCTTTGCCACAAATACTATGTCAACTACATGATCATGCTAAGCAATATGACAATGATGGATGTGTCATGATAAACTAGATGGTGGAAAGTTGCATGGCAATATATCTCGGAATGGCTATGGAAATGCCATAATAGGTAGGTATGGTGGCTGTTTTGAGGAAGATATAAGGAGGTTTATGTGTGAAAGAGCGTATCATATCACGGGGTTTGGATGCACCGGTGAAGTTTGCACCAACTCTCGATGTGAGAAAGGGCAATGCACGGTACCGTAGAGGCTAGCAATGATGGAAGGGTGAGAGTGCGTATAATCCATGGACTCAACATTAGTCATAAAGAACTCATAAACTTATTGCAAAAATCTACAAGCCATCAAAAACCAAAGTATTATGCGCATGCTCCTAGGGGGATAGATTGGTAGGAAAAGACCATCGCTCGTCCCCGACCGCCACTCATAAGGAGGACAATCAAACAACACCTCATGTTTCAAATTTGTTGCATAATGTTTACCATACGTGCATGCTACGGAACTTGCAAACTTTAACTCAAGCACTTCTCAAATTCACAATTACTCTTCTAGCATGACGTTGATATTACTACCTCCATATCTCAAAACAATTATCAAGCATCCAACTTTTCTTAGTATTCAACACACTCAAAAAGAAAGTTTCACAAATCTTGAATACCAAGCATGTTATTATTTAAGCAAATTACCATGCTATTAAGACTCTCAAAATAATTTAAGTGAAGCATGAGAGATCAATAGTTTCTTTAAAACAAATCCGCCACCGTGCTCTAAAAAAATCTAAGTGAAGCACATAGAGCAAAATTACTTAGCTCAAGAAGATATAAGTGAAGCACATAAAATATTCTATCAAATTCTAATTCATGTATGGATCTCTCAAAAGGTGTGTACAGAAAGGATCATTGTGGCACACTAGCAACCAAAGACACAAATAATACAAGGCTCTCCAAGCAAAACACATATCATGTTGGTGAATAAAAATATAGCTCCAAGTAAATTACCGATGGATGTGGACGAAAGAGGGGATGCCTTTCGGGGCATCCCCAAGCTTTGACTTTTTGGTGTCCTTGGACTATCTTGGGGTGCCATGGGAATCCCCAAGCTTAGGCTCTTGCCACTCCTTGTTCCATAATCCATCACAAGAATTCACCCAAAACTTGAAAACTTCACAACACAAAACTTAAAGAAGAAAACTCGTGAGCTCCGTTAGCGAAACAAAACAAAAATCCACTTCAAGGTATTGTAATGAATTCATTCTTTATTTATATTGGTGTTAAACCTAATGTATTACAACTTCTCTATGGATTATAAACTATTTTACTAACCATAGATTCATCAAAATAAGCAAACAACACATGAAAAAACAGAATCTGTCAAAAACAGAACAGTCTGTAGTAATCTGTAGCTAGCGCAATATCTGGAACCCCAAAAATTCTAAAATAATTTTCTGGATGTGAGGAATTTATCTATTAATCATCTTCAAAAATAATTAACTAAATAGAACTCTCCAAATAAAAATGACAGCAGTTCTCCTGAGCGCTAAAGTTTCTGTTTTTTACAGCAAGTTCAACAAGACTTTCCCCAAGTCTTCCCAACGGTTCTACTTGGCACAAACACTAATTAAACAAAAAAAACACAACCAAAACAGAGGATAAATAATTTATTTATTACTAAACAGGAGCAAAAATCAAGGAATAAAAAAAATTGGGTTGCCTCCCAACAAGCGCTATCGTTTAACGCCCCTTGCTAGGCATAAAAGCGAGGATAGATCTAGGTATTGCTGTAGTAATAAGATAGATCGGTGAAACTCATTTCATATTCTCTACGTTCGGCAGCAAGTTTTCTTTGAGGCAAGCAAAATTAATCAAAATGGCTAAATTTAATAGGACATAGGTCCCCAAGATCAATTTTAGGAGGTATAGGTTCCTCTTTCGGCCCTTCATATTGCACAACCAATTCATCATTATAAGCATTCTTTTGACAGAACCTTGTGAGCCTGAACTCAAGAGAGCATCCTAGCTCATTGTTTCGAATAGCCAAATCATCACTAAGTTCAGAGATTCTATCAATTAAAATATTGATTGGCACCTTTTTTCTAAGGTTTTCATTGAAAGCAACATAGTCAAGAGATTGAAAGCGCATAATTTCTTCTTGATCAAAGAGGATAGATTCTATGGGAGGATGACCAGCGTCCACCCTATAGTTCACAAAGATTTCTTTGGCTTCTTTTATTATAAATCTGAATTCATGAGCCAAAAATATAGTAGCGGCACACTTAGCAGAAGAATGCTCGATATTAGAAAATTCTAGGAAAATTCTTTGTATAGATGGGTGCATATTCATAAATTGCCTTTCAAGTTCAATGATAAGCATGGCAATAGCGTCCGCAAGACTACTAGTTCTATGAAGAATAGAACCGCCCATAGAGGGCAAAGCACCAGCACAAGTAAAAAAATCTTGGATGACTCCTTTTCCAATAACATTACCACTATCGATTCGAAATCTTTTTGTATGATAGGTAGGGGGTTCTTCAGCCGGAGCATCAGAATTTTCTATGACATTGTTATCGCCCATATCGGCGATAACTTCCCCAATTTCAGACATAGCGACAAGCAAGCAATCCAACACACGGGCAAACAAAAAGGCTAGCGAGAAAAGGGCAAACAGAGAAAGGGAAGGAGAAGGAGATTGGTAAAGAGAGGGCGAATAAAACAGCAAGGGTGAAGTGGGGGAGAGGAAAACGAGAGGCAAATGGCAAATAATGTAATGCGAGAGATAGGGATTGTCATGGGTACTTGGTATGTTGACTTTTTGCGTAGACTCCCCGGCAATGGCGCCAGAAATTCTTCTTGCTACCTCTTGAGCTTGTGTTGGATTTCCCCGAAGAGGAAAGGATGATGCAGCAGAGTAGAGTAAGTATTTCCCTCAGTTTTTGAGAACCAAGGTATCAATCCAGTAGGAGGCCACGCTCAAGTCCCTTGTACCTGCACAAAACGATAGCTACTCGCAACCAACATGATTAGGGGTTGTCAATCCCTTCACGGTCACTTACGAGAGTGAGATCTGATAGATATAATATTTTTGGTATTTTTGGTATAGAGATGCAAAGTGAAAAGTAAAAGGCAAAGTAAAAAGCAAAGCAAGATTAAAGTGATGGGGATTGATATGATGAGAATAGACCCGGGGGATATAGGTTTCACTAGTGGCTTCTCTCAAGGGCATAAGTATTCTACGGTGGGTGAACAAATTACTATTGAGAAATTGACAGAATTGAGCATAGTTATGAGAATATCTAGGCATGACCATGTATATAGGCATCACGTCCGTGACAAGTAGACCGAAACAATTTTGCATCTACTACTATTACTCCACTCATCGATCGCTATCCAGCATGCATCTAGAGTATTAAGTTAAAAACAGAGTAACGCTTTAAGCAAGATGACATGATGTAGAGAGATAAATTCATGCAATATGAAATAAACCCCATCTTGTTATCCTCGATGGCAACTATGCAATACGTGCCTTGCTGCCCCTTCTGTCACTGGGAAAGGACACCGCAAGATCGAACCCAAAGCTAAGCACTTCTCCCATGGCAAGAACTACCAATCTAGTTGGCCAAACCAAACGGATAATTCGAAGAGACTTGCAAAGATAACCAATCATACATAAAAGAATTCAGATAAGATTCAAATATTATTCATAGATAGACTTGATCATAAACCCACAATTCATCGATCTCAACAAACACACCGCAAAAACAAGATTACATCGAATAGTCTCCACGAGAGAGGGGAGAACTTTGTATTGAGATCCAAAAAGAGAGAAGAAGCCATCTAGCTACTAACTATGGACCCGAAGGTCCGAGGTAAACTACTCACACTTCATCGGAGGGGCTATGATGATGTAGAAGCCCTCCATGATGACGGCCCTCTCCGACGGAGCTCCGGAACAGGCCCCAAGATGGGATCTCGTGGATACAGAAAGTTGCGGCGGTGGAATTAGGTTTTTGGCTCCTGTTTTGATCGTTTGGGGGTACGTAGGTATATATAGGAGGAAGGAGTACGTCAGTGGAGCACCGAGGGGCCCACGAGGCAGGGGCACGCCCTAGGGGGTGGGCGCGCCCCCCACCCTCGTGACCGCCTCTTTGACTCCTTGGAGTAGGGTCCAAGTCTCCTGGATCACGTTCGGTGAGAAAATCACATTCCCGAAGGTTTTATTCCGTTTGGACTCCGTGTGATATTCTGTTTCTCCGAAATACTGAAATAAGCAAAAACAACAATTCTGGGCTGGGCCTCCGGTTAATAGGTTAGTCCCAAAAATAATATAAAAGTGGAAAATAAAGCCCAATATAGTCCAAAACAGTAGATAATATAGCATGGAGCAATCAAAAATTATAGATACGTTGGAGACGTATCACTTACCACCCTCAAACCGACGGCCAAACGGAGGTGACCAACCGCACACTCCCCGCTCTACTTCGAGTACTCATCAAGAAGAACATCAAGGAGTGGGAGGAGTGCATACCTATCGTCAAGTTCGCCTACAACCGGGCAAGACATTCAACAACCGGCAAGTCCCTCTTCGAGGTCGTCTACAGATTCAACCCATTGTCACCATTGGACATTCTTCTTCTACCACTCCAAGAGCGCATCAATTTGGACGCAAGTGCACACGTGACACATCTCAATAAGGCGCATGAAGATACAAGAAACACCATCGAGTGCCAAGTACAATGCCTTGCGACCAAGATCAACGTCAAAAAGCACCCTATGGTATTCAACATTAGAGATCTCGTGTGGCTACACCTTCGCAAAGACCGCTTTCCCCAAGAACGCAAGTCCAAACTTCGACCACGCGTGGATGGACCCTTCAAGGTGCTTGCACGCTACAACAACAATGCATACAAGATTGACATTCCTCGCGACAAGTACTCCGTGAGCGACATCTTCAACGTCAAAGATCTCTCTCCCTTCCGTGGTGATGAAGAATTTGATCCGAGGACGGATCTTCCCCAAGGGAGGGGAGATGATGCGGAGCATCCCAAGTCCATTCCCATGGACCCAACTACGTCTCCTTCAACACCTCTTAGACCCATGACACGAGCACGTGCAAGAGCTCTTGAAACCGAGGTGACATCTCTCCTCTCACATTTCCACTTTGATGCACATGAGACATGGCTACTACCTCATACGGATACTTTGTGCATGCTCAGGTACCATGGAGAAGCTAAGGAGCAAGGAGAAGAAGAAGAGGAAGATGGACGTGAAGCCGGAGACAAAGAAGAAGAACTACTCCAAGTCTCCAGGCTCCGGACGACCGACGAACCCCGGACGTCTGACAACTTCCAGGCTCCGGACGTCCGGCCTACTCCGGACGACCGACACTACCACACCCGAGCCAAAACAGACGGACATCCGACGCCACCTGGACGACCGACGCTCCTCGGACGACCGACCCCGACCGGACATCCGACCAGAGACCACCCGAGCCGAAATTATGGACGTCCGGACCCTCGCGAGCCTTCGGACGACCGGTAACCCCGGACGTCCGACGCATGTGTAGTGATTCATGTTGGGTCGCAGCCCATGTACCCCTCCGCCCCCCTCTTTTGCACTAAGACTATATATACTCCACATATTCCTTCTAGCTAGGGTTAGCAAAGGATTAGCTCATGTTTGTGTGAGAGCTTTGCTCATCCACTTGGTTACCTTCTCCACGGAGATTCGAGCCTCCATCAGAGAAGATCCCCTAAGCGGATTCAAGACCCCTTTCTAGGGAAGAACTCAAGACCTCCTCACGGAGAAGACCGCTACCATTGTATCGTCCCTAGTTGATCATGTACCGTGTATCGTTCCATGTATCCGAGGATCTAGCACTTTTGTGACTTGTTCTTGTTAGTTTGAGTGTTCCTCTTGTGTTTCCTCTTGTGTTTTCCCTTGTTCCCCTCCTCGCGTTCTTCGTGTTCATCACGGGATCCGCTCCTTTCGTGAAAGATCGGCCCCTAGGGTTCCTACCCTGCATCATAGGAAGAACACTTTTATCTTGAAATTAAGTGAAGGGATCATCTTATATTGCTATCCTTGTCCTAAGCAAAATAAGATGCATTGTCGGTGTCAAAACCGGCGGATCTCGGGTAGGGGGTCCCGAACTATGTGTATAGGACGGATGGTAACAGGAGGCAGGAACACTTTGTTTTACCCAGGTTCGGGCCCTCTCGATGGAGGTAATACCTTACTCCTGCTTGATTAATATTGATGATATGGGTAGTACAAGAGTAGATCTACCACGAGATCAAGGAGGCTAAACCCTAGAAGCTAGCCTATGGTATGATTGTTGTGTATGGAGTTGATCGCCTACGGACTACAACCCTCCGGTTTATATAGACACCGGATAGGGTTAGGGTTACATAAAGTCAGTTACAATGGTAGGAGATCTCGAATATCCGCATCGCCAAGCTTGCCTTCCACGCCAAGGAAAGTCCCATCCGGACACGGGACGAAGTCTTCAATCTTGTACCTTCATAGTCCAGGAGTCCGGCTGAAGGTATAGTCCGGCTACCCGAACACCCCCTAATCCAGGACTCCCTCAGTAGCCCCTGAACCAGGCTTCAATGACGATGAGTCCGGCGCGCAAATTGTCTTCGGCATTGCAAGGCGGGTTCCTCCTCCAAGTCCTTCATAGAAGATTGTAAACACCAACAGTTGTGTCCGGCTCTGCAAAATAAGTTTCCACATATCGCCATAAAGAGAATAATATTAACACAAATCAAATCTGTTGACGTATTCTGCAATGCGCCATCACACTACAGCCAAGTCCTTTACTTGAATCGTTTTCACTTTTCCACCTCAGCATGTTTTGCGAGGCGGTTTCCTTGGCACATCTTGTCAAAGCAGAGATCGTGTACCCCCTTTACGGGATTCTCATCAATACGGACGTGGATAACCCAACCGCGCCATTTATCACGACGCTAGGGAGGCAAGCGAGTTTTACTAGGCTGGTGGGGACGCACAACCGCATCCGCCCATATAAGGGGATAAGGATCCACCCTTTTACCTACGCCTTCTTCCTCTTTTGCCTATCCATCTCCTGCGCACTCGAGCTCCAGCGCCCAAGCCCTCACTTCCCACCTCAACCTTCTCCAGCAATGTCCGGAGCGGGAGGCAAGTGGATGGTCTCCTCCGTCACGGAGGGCGACGTCAAAAAGCTAAGGAAGGCCGGATACTTGTCCAAAGACATCGCGCACCGGCTTCCCGAGGAGGGGCAGCTTCTCCCCACCCCAAGGCCCCATGAGAGGGTAGTATTCCTTCCCCACTTCCTCCGCGGACTGGGCTTTCCACTTCACCCATTTGTCCGGGGGCTCATGTTCTACTATGGCCTGGATTTTCATGATCTGGCCCCGAACTTCATCCTCAACATCTCGGCGTTTATCGTCATGTGCGAGGCTTTCCTCCACGTCCGCCCCCATTTCGGCCTCTGGCTCAAGACCTTCAACGTCAAGCCCAAGGTGGTGTGCGGTAACCAGGCGGAGTGCGGAGGCGCCATGGCGGGCAAGATTGCCAATGTCCTGTGGTTCGAGGGCTCCTTCGTAGAGACCCTAAAGGGGTGGCAAGCCGGGTGGTTCTACATCACCGAGCCACGCGATCCGAAATGGATTGCAGCCCCCGAGTTCCGATCCGGACCCCCACGCGGCTCATGTCCTGGAAAGAGACGGGCCTATCATGGGGTAACGAGAAAGAGGTGACCGGACCGAAGACATGCATCCAGTCCCTGGTAAACAAGTCAATCAGGCTTGTAAATGTAGTCCAGGTCATGCTCGTTCGCCGAATCCTCCCGTGTCAACAACGGGACTTTACTCTGTGGGAGTTCGACCCGACACGACACCGAACCCTTAACATGCTCTTCGACATGATGTATGAAGACGTCTGGAAGGCGCTAATAAAAGGTGCTGAGGCTCCCGCATCCGCTTCCGAGGACCGCGGATATAGCTCGCAGCGTCACGCTAGCGAGGTAAGCTATTTTCACCTTTTACAGGATGTTCAGCTTTTTTCATAGTTTAACTATATGCGGGATCTAAACTCCCTTACCTTTGACAGGCTTGGCGGGCGGTATCCGGACCAATTAACTGTCCGGCTCCGCTACCCGAAGACCCAGCCCCAGCTCTACTAGTGAAGCTGCTGGCTCCGGCACCTTATGTGGTGCCGGAAAAGAAGGCCAAGAAGAAGAAGACCACGGGGACTCGAAAGAGTACTCACAACGTGGCGTTGTCGAACTTGTCATCTGACGAGTCCGAGATGCCCTCCTCCCATGAAAACGAGGAGGAGGAAGA